>NC_064562.1:132048669-132354233 GCF_937001465.1 Orcinus orca
TTAAGCTAAATGAATTTCAGGGTCACATGAACCGGGAAATATTCAGTATTAAATCAATATCTGGTATTAATGTTTGTTAATCTAATTAACATAGACATGTCATAGGAGTCATCAATATTAAGTATAATACTTTTATTGTGCCTAGGTTTAATATAAGCTAAATAAGATCTTATATCTGCAACAAATTTGTCAGCAAGGAAAGTAATTCAATGTGAAGAAAATTGTAAGGAAAGAAAATGCAAATGAGATAAGAGCTTCGGGTGATTTATGTTTACCAATCTACAGAGCGCTGATATAAAGGACAGTTCATGGTTGCTTAAGGAATGTAGGACATGTGTTTTTAGTAAAAAAGGTAGGAGGAATGGAATTGCATTTGATTAAGGAAAAAGAAAGTAGGTCTGACTTACAGGTGGTTGTTTCTGAATGCAAAAATAAAATGATAGATACAGAAAGTGATAAAAAAAAGAGTTTTGTGGAAAGTGGACCCCGAGAAAAGAGTTTTATTATGCATGGTACAAATTTTCTGGAGATGTTGAACTGCCTTTGATAACAGATTTTAAGTTTCTTTACCTCTGAAGTGATCTGTTCTATATTTGCCTTTGAAATCTTGTATTGTTACTTTGGTAAAGTAAGTATTATTTTGCAATGATCTGTGAAGATTATGGCACATGTAGATAAAGCTCATTCTGCTTCTACAAAACATTAACCCCTCATTGTCAGACTTTTGCTATCCTGTTGTCCTTGTAACATGGCAACGGTCTACCCATAAGTCAGAAAATTTTAAATGGGTAAACAATAGCTGTAAATCAAATAGTGAGGGCTATGGGAAATCCAAGACAGCCGCTTGGGCTTTCCAGGCTCCCTGACAAACCTCATTCTCCTTTTTTGATGGGATAAAGCCTTCCCTGGCTGCAGGGTTAATGCCCTCACAATGGGGAGGAAAAAAATTATGTTTCACTGAATATTAAATTCTAGTTTTGTTAATTGAGGTCTGTGTTTACCAAGATTCACTTCCCAGATAGTTCCTTGCTGTTATGTTTTATTGCTAAAAAGTTTAATTGAATTATTCTAAAGCTTATCTCAGTAGTCTATCTTTGGATGGAGATCAGATGCCCTGTGACCTACAACCAGGGGACATAGGATTACATGTGTCTATCAGTGAGGCCTATATGCCAACTGGAGCTTATGGCAGAAGCAACAGAGCAAAAGAGTGCCTTTCGGCTTCTGGAGTAGAAAGTTTCCAGAGACCGGGAAAAATCATACTACCTTTGAAAAACAGCTGTTAGCTTGTTATTGGGCTTTAATTGATACTGAACAAATAACCGTGGGTCATACTGTCATATTAAGGCCTCAAGTGCTGATTATGCAATGGATTTTAAGCTCACCAAAGACCCATAGAATTGGGCACGCCTAGGAGTCTAATATCATCAAATGCAAATGGTATATTCAGGACCGGGCTAAACCCAGGCCTTATGGGGTTGTTGCCTTACAAAAGAAAAAAAAAAATTCTGAAATTCCCATTGAAAGCCTTGAGCAAGAATTCATGATTAAACCTGAGATAACTGAGTTGCCTGTAAAATGGGGAAAGCCCTTTTACTCTTTAACCAAGACAGAAAATGCCTGGTTTACAGATGGTTTAGCAAAATACATAGGATCTGTTCGTTACTGGAAAGCAGTAGCCTACAATCCAGTCACAACTAAACTGTTAACTACTACTGGAGAGGGAAAAAACAACCAATTCGCTGAACTATATGCAGTATATCAAGTCTTGAAACAAGAAAACCTAACAGAATGTCATATTTATACTGATTCATGGTCTGTAGCCAATGGGTTAGCAACTTGGCTTCCAATGTGGGTTAGAAATAATTGGCAAATTCATTCAAAAGAGTTGTGGGGAAAAGAACTATGGGCAGATATTTGGGAAATTGTGCAGAAAACTAACGTTTCAGTTTTTCATGTGGACACTCATAGCACTCCCAATTCCACGGAACGATGGTATAACTCAATTACAGACGAACAAACTCAGATCCAGGCAGTGGAAATCGATCCAGACTCCAGTGAGCTCAAAGGTTTGGCACTTTGGGCACACCAAAAATGTGGCCGTCTGGAAGAAAAAGCTATATGCCGGTGGGCTCAGCATCGAGGTATTTCTTTAACTATGGATCTCATTAAGTCTGTTATTTTACAATGTCCAATCTGCCAACGTGTTAAACATAGGAGCTTGCCACAACTAGTGAAAGGACAATTGGCGCATGGCAAATTGCCTGGGCAGATGTGGCAAATTGATTATATTGACCCATTGATCCATGATAAAGGCTGCCAATATGTGTGTACTGCAGTGGACGCCTGTTTTGGATACCTGGTGGTCATTCCATTTGGAAAAGCCAATCAAACTAACACTATTAAAATATTAGAAATAATTAATTTGTACTATGGTGTTCACTCCAAATTCAAAGTCCCATTTCAAAGGTAAGCTAATACAAGAATTTGCCCAGGAACATAATATACAATGGATTTTTCATATTCCATATAATCCTCAAGCTGCTGGTTTAACTGAAAGAATGAACGGATTGCTAAAGGAACAAATGCTTAAATTGGGATGCAGTTCTTATAAAAATTGGAGGACTAACTTATATACTGCCTTAAGTATTTTGAACAGTCGTCTAATTGGAGAATCTGAGAGTCCTTTAATGAGAATGACTGTACCAAACCTACAAATTCACAGGATGGATGTTCATCCAGAGATAATTGAATACTGGGAAATTTTACCTGGAGCATTAGCTCCTTTTCTAGCCTCTCCCGAGGCTGCAGGCCTCTATTTGCATTCTATGACTGTGCAGAGGCTTACTAAAAGGATGATTTGTGCTGTGTCAACTGGCATTGGCATGAAAATGCCTCCTGGACATTTCGGGCTGCTTAAGGAACATCTAGCTTAGCCCTTAAAGGTATTTGTGTCCACGGAGGAGTTATTGACCCTGATTATCAAGGAGAAATTAAAATGATTTTACAAAATGAAGGCAACAATGATCTGCTTATTAATAAACATGATCGGATTGCCCAACCACTGATTCTTCCATGTGTAATTTGTAAAGTCCAGAAAGGAGAACCTCCCACCTGATTAATCGTTAGGGGTGATGGAGGGTTTAGATCCACGAATGAAGCACATTCAATTGGAGCTAAAGTCTGGGTAAAACAACCCAATGGTCCCCCTATAAGTGCTGATATAATTGCACAGGGAAAAGATAACACTGTGTTGGTGATGTTCCCCAGAAAAGAGAAAAAAGGAGATATGTGCCATTAACTCATCGTTATTCTCGTGAATAAACTGTTTTTGGAAGCTTGACTGTAATGTGTATTGTCACCCATGCCTTAACCCCAGGATCTGTGCTGCAGTCAAACAACGAAACAACCCCCCATGCCTCAACTCCAGAATATCTGCTACAGTTGGAAAAAAGAACATGAACGAAAACGTTGGGGAATCTTCCGCTGGAGAAATGTGAGCCAGACCCAAACTCAAGATAACTTCACCTCCCCTGCAAACGAGGCCCGCCCTTTTCTAATTATGACTTTCTATGGACAGAACCTGTCTATCTGGTCTGGAGTAAACTCTGATAACCCGTGGGCTAGAAGGTTTCTTCGATCTCCTAATTCCTCCTCTCTTGCAGTCGAATTAAGCCCGGGATATATTAATGTCTACTAATGAATACACATAGAGACAATTATTTAACAAATGGATACCTAAAAACCATTGGATACTTATTCCAGAGGGCATTACTAAATGCACAGACACCTGGTGCTCAGGGACTTTATATCATTATAAGGCTGCTAATATAAGCTCTATGTGTCAATTTCATGTACTGCCTATTGTTTTGGGGAATGAATACTGGTTGCCTCATTTTGCTGGAAATTACTTGGATTTTAGTGACTGCACACACTTATTGATAGACTGGGAAAAGACTATTCAAGGATTGCTTTGTGGCCAGACTTCCCACATCTGGGAACCCTGTTTACTAGAGAATTCCATTAACTACTGTGAATGGACTATATTTCCTTAATCCTGTAGTATGTTTTTTGAAGCCTCCCCAGTTTATATGTATAGTAACTGATGATATTAACACACTTTCTACTTATCACCAGGAAACACTTTTTCAGGCTGTCTGGCACATGTAGATCACTTATATTGGAAAGGAACAACTTATTTCTTTTCCCCTATACACACACAACTGTTGTGAACTCAAGTGCTAATTCCTACTTTTTCTGTTCCTAACATTAGCCTGTCACTTGAACCTTTGAAATGGATTATTACAAAAATCAAAGTTATTACAAAAATTTATAGATACACGTAATCGTACTCTGTTAGAACACTGTTGTCGCTACTATTGTGGCTAACAAATTAATGGATGTGGGAGTTAACGTACAGAAGCATACTGCTCATTCTTGGTGGGACTTTTTCTTTACTCAGTCCCCCCAAGCTAAACAATTGTTCTCTGCCTTGATTAATCCATTGCCTGTACTATGATTGTACTCTTTTTACTGACTGTTTGGAATTGTCCCCGGCGCTTAAGATAAGAAAGGGAGGGAGTCTTGGGATTTCTTGAGCCCTGGGGACCTGGCCAGTCCCCCGGGGTCTAGAAAATCTTGTGACTCACATGGTGAAAACAACAGCATTGTTAAAGTGAATCCAGAGCTGCATTTTTGCATGCAAACTGATGATATCAGTTTGAGGCCAGGAATTATAAAACAGAAGACCCCAGAACTCCAATCTGAAGTCTCACCCGTGGGGTGGACGCACCACCCGGGACCCTTCCCATATGGGGCTCCAGACTGCTGTCACTCGGCACTTCCCAGCTGCTGTCTGGATCTGGAAGTAGGTGTCAGCCCAATTCGGTGATGTATACCCTATTATGTTTCTCTAACATTCTTATCCCTTTCCTTCTAATGATCGTATATTAAAATTAAGTGAAATCACCTTTTATTAAAGAATTGATTAAAGCTGTTTATTCGTGTGAAACGAGTGGTTATTTTGCCAGTGAATCCAACGAATCTTAAAATCGAAAGCAGCCTTTCGGCAAAACACTGGAAGATAAAATTGAAGACCAAATGTATAAATAATCAAGTAATAGAAATTTCAAAACAAAAATGAGAGTGAGGATAGAGGGAGTCGTAATCAAAGTGATGATGGATGAAAACTTCCTGCATGTAAAGACCTCACCTGTTCTTGGGCAAAACTAACTTCTTAATGCATCCTGAGACATTTCTTGATGAGCGTTCTCAAATATAAATTAAAAATCTTAAAATTATACTGGACTCGTATGTGGGATGTTGAGAGTAGGAGAGATTGTGAGAGGTGATGGGGTATATGAGAACCCTATGTACTTTCTGCTCGATTTTGCTCTGAACCTAAAACTGCTTTAAAAAAATAAGTTTATGGGGCTTCCCTGGTGGCGCGGTGGTTGAGAGTCCGCCTGCCGACGCAGCGGACACGGGTTCGTGCCCCGGTCCGGCAAGATCCCACATGCTGCGGAGCGGCTAGGCCCGTGAGCCATGGCCGCTGAGCCTGCGCGTCTGGAGCCTGTGCTCCGCAACAGGAGAAGCCACAACAGTGAGAGGCCCGCGTACCGCAAAAAAAAAAAAATTTAAAAAAGTAAGTTTATGGGAAAAAATATATATGCAAAAGATTACTTGCAAAGGAATAACAACTGTGCAAATACCCGACTTCTTACCTATAACTGTGGAACATAGAAAATACTGAAATAACTTTAAGGCAATGAGAGAAAAGATATGTGATTGAAGAATCCCACACCCAGCAGTCAAGATATCATTCTTATAAAAGAGAAAAAAGACAATGTGACGTTCAAAGCTTACTGAGTACACAACCCATGTACTTAATCTAGGGAGCGTACTTGAGGAGGTACTCCAGTGAAATAAAAATGAATTCGAATACAGGATCCCAAGCTGGGGGAATAAGAAATACAAGAGAAAAAAGTGGTGAGCAATGACACTTGCATTTTTAATAAATTTAAAGAGATGATAATATGAGTAGAAACTAATATTTAAGTGACAAGCGAGGATTTTAGGGACCAAAGATATGGTAAGCTAAAATTTTATAATAGTTTAGAACTAAAAGTCTAGATGATCTGAACAAAACCCAGGAGTATGCAGAAGGAAAGTGTGCAACCTGAGGAAGTAGGTAAGCAAAAACGTTTAAAAAGTCAAGTCTTACTGGTTGGATGGGGAGGAAGTAGCAAGTAAATTGTCCTGGAAAATATGGATACATATATGAGAGTTAAAAATAGGAAAGTAACCAGTAAGAAAGAAAAAAATAACTTCTTAATGCAAGGGAGGGTACAAAACAGAATTTCAAAATGGATGAAGTAGGGTAAAAGTTGTTGAAGATGAAATATAACCTAGTCAATATAAAAAATAAAAAGAAAGAAAAAACAGTAACATAAAGTAAAATTAAGAATAAATATAGGGGCTTCCCTGGTGGCGCAGTGGTTGAGAATCCACCTGCTGATGCAAGGAATGTGGGTTCGTGCCCCGGTCCAGGAAGATTCCACATGCTGCAGAGCAGCTGGGCCCGTGAGCCATGGCCGCTGAGCCTGCGCGACCAGAGCCTGTGCTCCGCAACGGGAGAGGCCACAACAGTGAGAGGTCCGCGTACCGCAAAAAAAAAAAAAAAGAATAAATATAAACTGGCATACACACAAAAAGCATAATTAAGGGTAACTTCAAACCAGGAACCCCGGACCAAATAGGCTGAACACTCCTATCAAAATCCATGACCCTCAGATTGAGTTAGAACCAAAGTTCAAATTGGAGTACTGGAAGAAAAACAGAGGAAGGATCCCACAACACACAGCGCATGTTTAATCAAAATCTTGACTGGAAAAAATTAACAAAAGACTTACTTAAATAAAGGCTGTTTATAGAAAATATGTCTAAAACACAGTGGATTTTTTTCTAAAGGTTAAAAATAAAGAGATGGATAAAGATATGTCAAATAAATGCCAGCAAAAGGAAAACAGGTAAAACAAAATTCAAGTTCAAAGAACTAATGACATAAAGAAGGATTTTTAATAACAATAAAACATAAATCCCCAACATTGATATAGATACAGAGATTTACGCACCAAATAATAGAGTAACAAAATTCAGAAGCCAAACATTTGATAAAATTGACAGATTTGTGAAATACTGTTGGAGTAATGAGCACAGAAGCAATGATTGTGGTTTTCTAACAGCCAAAACTAAGAAACAGGATTTTGATTTCCTTTGCTTATGAGACCATGTTATTTCATCCAATTTAACTGTTAATAAGTATACACAGGATATGGGCAAGACATTGGTCTAGAAATGAATGAAGTTCAGGGGGTAAAATATTAACAGAAGTTTTAAAAACATTTCTTCTGTTTAACTTCCACCAGAAAAAAACCCTGCAAATTGAATTTGATGTGCCATAATTATCATAGTAAGGAGTCCAAAAAGCATATAAAGGTCTTACTGAAAACTGGTGAAGTATCTGAAAGCTGAGAGAATACCCAATTATTGTTTAATAGTTTTTATTAACTATACAAATTACCTCAAAGATTTTGTATCATACTGGAGTCTCCACCAACTAATAGGAAATTCCTGCATTTACTGGATTATCTTAAGCATCTATCACTGAAAAATAAGTGAATAGACCTAGAACCACATACTGACATATAATATGCTGAAATAATGCAAAAAGAGCCATGCTTATGAATCAAAAGAATGAGACATTACTTGAGTGTGGGGTTCACAGTTATGTAGGAGGGTTTACGGGAGGGTAACTTACTGTTAATTAGCTTGCTTAGTAGAGCACAATCAAAAATCTACTTTCTATTCTTTCTCGCTTTGCCCTGTCAATAGCTCTCTAGGGTCTAGTTCTTTCTTTAAGCCCTTTAGCCTTTACAGCTCATCTTAGTCACGAGAGTAATGTCATCTCACTTCAATAATTAAAATTTCCCATCCAATTTTATGTAGCATTATAGCTCTAAGTTTAATTCAACATAAACACCTCTTCACCCAGCCCAGGTTGGACTAAAGAGTGGGAAGAAAATGTGGTGAAAAAATAATAATAATAGTAGCAAACAAACAAACCTCCTGACAGAGTAGTTGTGAACAGGTGTCCAAGTTTTATTAGAATCTTGCTGCAAGAAAGAAGGCCCCTAGTAGGCTAATTCAAAGATTTTCTCTTAATAGGGATACTTTATAGGAAAAGAGCAGGACTTGATAATGATTTTTAGACCACAGTCAAATAGAAAAGAACAGATAAGGATCACTAGATAATGACAGTTGAGTAGATGGATAAATTATTCCTCAGAACACATCTTAATCCCATTAAGTACCAGAAAATTGTTTAAGCATTTCATCAAGGATACTAATTATATACTAGAAGGAGATTATTAATTGTATCATACAAAAATATGGTGTTCTAGAACAGTTTGGGGATAATTTCACATTCACAGGCAGTAGCCTCTTCTCACCCAACTTTTTGATCCTCCTCTATTAATGACAGACACAAAATAGATTAAATGAAAAAGGTACAGAGATAGCAGAAGCAAGAAGAACTACAATCCTGCAGCCTGTGAAACGAAAACTACATTCACAGATAGACAAAATGAAAAGGTAGAAGACTATGTACCAGATGAAGGAACAAGATAAAACCCCAGAAAAACAACTAAGTGAAGTAGAGATAGGCAACGTTCCAGAAAAAGAATTCAGAATAATGACAGTGAAGATGATTCAGGACCTCAGAAAAAGAATGGAAGCAACGATCGAGAAGATGCAAGAAATGTTTAACAAAGACCTAGAAGAATTAAAGAGCAAACACACAGAGATGAACAATACAATAACTGAAATGACACATACACTAGAAGGAATCAATAGCAGAATAACTGAGGCAGAAGAACAGATAAGTGACCTGGAAGACAAAATGGTGGAATTCACTGCCACGGAACAGAATAAAGAAAAAAGAATGAAAAGAAATGAAGACAGCCTAAGAGACCTCTGGGACAACATTAAATGCAACAACATTCACATTATAGGGGTCCCAGAAGGAGAAGAGAGAGAGAAAGGACCCAAGAAAATATTTGAAGAGATTATAGTCGAAAACTTCCCTAACATGGGAAAGGAAATAGCTCCCCAAGTCCAGGAAACACAGAGAGTCCCAGGTAGGATAAACCCAAGGAGAAACAAGCTGAGACACATAGTAATCAAACTGACAAAAATTAAAGACAAAGAAAAATTATTAAAAGCAACAAGGAAAAAACAACAAATAATACACAAGGGAACTCCCATAAGGTTAACAGCTGATTTCTCAGCAGAAACTCTACAAGCCAGAAGGGAGTGGCACGATATATTTAAAGTGATGAAAGGGAAGAATCTACAACCTAGATTACTCTACCCAGCAAGGATCTCATTCAGATTCTATGGAGAAATCAAAAGCTTTACAGACAAGCAAAAGCTAAGAGAATTCAGCACCACCAAACCAGCTCTAAAAAAAATGTTAAAGGAACTTCTCTAAGTGGGAAACACAAGAGAAGAAAAGGACCTACAAAAACAAACCCAAAACAATTAAGAAAATGGTAATAGGAACATACATATCGATAATTACCTTAAATGTGAATGGATTAAATGCTCCAACCAAAAGACAAAGCCTCAGTGAATGGATACAAAAACAAGACCCATATACATGTTGTCTACAAGAGATCCATTTCAGACCTAGGGACACATACAGACTGAAAGTGAGGGGATGGATCAACAGATGAATGGATAAAGAAGATGTGGCACATATATACAATGCAATATTACTCAGCCATAAAATGAAACGAAATTGAGTTATTTGTAGTGAGGTGGATGGACCTAGAATCTGTCATACAGAGTGAAGTAAGTCAGAAAGAGAAAAACAAATACCTATGCTAACACATATATATGGAATGTAAAAAAAAAAATGGTTCTGAAGAACCTAGGGGCAGGACAGGAATAAAGATGTAGAGAATGGACTTGAGGACACAGGGAGGGGGAAGGGTAAGCTGGGATGAAGTGAGAGAGTGCCATGGACATATATACACTACCAAATATAAAATCGATAGCTAGTGGGAAACAGCCACATAGCACAGGGAGATCAGCTCAGTGCTTTGTGACCACTTAGAGGGGTGGGATAGGGAGGGTGGGAGGTAGACACAAGAGGGAGGAAATATGGGGATATATGTATAGCTGATTCACTTTGTTATAAAGCAGAAATTAACACACATTGTAAAGCAATTATACTCCAATAAAGATGTGGGGAAAAAAACAACAAAGAAAGTGAGAGGATGGAAAAAGATATTCCATGCAAATGGAAATCAAAAGAAAGCTGGAGTAGCCATACTCATATGAGATAAAATAGACTTTAAAATAAGGGACAAGGAAGGACACTACATAATGATCAAGGGATCAATCAAGAAAATATAATAATTATAAATATATATGCACCCAACATAGGAGCACCTCAATACATAAGGCAAATACTAACAGCTATAAAAGAGGAAATTGACAGTAACACAATAATAGTGGGGGACTTTAACACCTCATTTACACCAATGGACAGATTATCCAGACTGAAAACTAATAAGGAAACACAAGCTTTAAATGACACAATAGACCAGATAGATTTAATTGATATTTATAGGACATTCCATCCAAAAACAGCAGGTTACACTTTCTTCCCAAGTGCACATAGAACATTCTCCAGGATAAATCACATCTTGGGTTACAAAATGAGCCTTGGAAAATTTAAGAAAATTGAAATCATATCAGACCAAAATGGTATGAGATGAGGAATAAATTACAGGGAAAAAAACACAAACACATAGAGGCTAAACAACACGTTACTCAATAATCAACTGATCACTGAAGAAATCAAAGAGGAAATCAAAAAATACCTAGAGAAAATGACAACAAAAACACAACGATCCAAAACCTATGGGATGGGGACTTCCCTGGTGGTGCAGCGGTTGGGAATCCACCTGCCAATGCAGGGGATACAGGTAAGAGCCATGCTCCAGGAAGGTCCCACATGCTGTGGAGCAACTAAGCCCATGTGCCACAACTACTGAGCCTGTGCTCAAGAGACCGCGAGCCACAACTACTGAGCCTGTGTGCCACAACTACTGAAGCCCATGTGCCTAGAGCCCATGCTCCACAACAAGAGAAGCCACCCAGTGAGAAGCCTGCACACTACAATAAAGAGTAGCCCCCACTCGCCACAACTAGGGAAAGCCTGCGTGCAACAACAAAGACCCAACGCAGCCAAAAATAAATTAGTTAATTCATTTAAAAGAAAACAAAACCTATGGGATGCAGCAAAAGCAGTTCTAAGAGGGAAGTTTCTAGCAATACAATCCTACCTCAAGAAACAAGAAAAATCACAAATAAACAACCTAAACTTATACCTAAAGGAACTAGAGAAAGAAGAACAAACAAAACCCAAAGTTAACAGAAGGAAAGAAATCATAAAAATCAGAGTAGAAACAAAGAAAACAATAGCAAAGATCAATAAAACTAAAAGTTGGTCTTTGAGAAGATAAACGAAATTGATACACCTTTAGCCAGACTGATCAAGAAAAAGAGGGAGACTCAAAGAGGGAAAAAAGAGGGAGACTCAAATCAATAAAATTAGAAATGAAAAAGGAGAAGTTACAGTGGACACCGCAGAAATACAAAGAATCATAAGAGACTACTACAAGCAACTCTAGGCCAATAAATGGAAAACCTGAAAGAAATGGACAAATTCTTAGAAAGGTATAACCTTCCAAGACTGAACCAGGAAGAAACAGAAAATATGAACAGATCAGTCACAAGGAATGAAATTGAAACTGTGATTAAAAATCTTCCAACAAACAAAAGGTCAGGACAGATGGCTTCACAGGTGAATTCTATCAAATATTTAGAGAAGAGCTAACACCCATCCTTCTCAAACTCTTCCAAAAAACTGCAGAGGAAGGAACACTCCCAAACTCATTCTACGAGGCCACCATCACCCTGATACCAAAACCAGGCAAAGATACTACAAAAAAAGGAAAATTACAGACCAATATCACTGATGAATATAGATGCAAAAATCCTCAACAAAATACTAGCAAACAGAATCCAACAACACATTGAGTGGATCATACACCATGATCAAGTGGGATTTATTCTAGGAATGCAAGGCCTCTTCAATATATGCAAATCAATCAATGTGATACACCATATTAACATGGAAAAATAAAAACCATATGAACATCTCAATAGATGCAGAAAAATCTTTTGACAAAATTCAACACCGATTTATGATAAAAACTCTCCAGAAAGTGGGCATGAGGGAACCTACCTCAACATAATAAAGGTCACATATGACAAACCCACAGCAAACATCATTCTCAATGGTGAAAAACTGAAACACTTCCTCTAAGATCAGGAACAAGACAAGGATGTCCACTCTCACCTCTATTATTCAACGTAGTTTTGGAAGTCCTAGCCCTAGCAATCAGAGAAGAAAAAGAAATAAAAGGAATACAAACTGGAAAAGAAGAAGTAAAACTGTCACTGTTTGCAGATGACATGATACTATACATAGAGAACCCTAAAGAGGCCACCAGAAAACTACCAGAGCTAATCAATGGATTTGGAAAAGTTGCAGGATACAAAATTAATGCACAGAAATCTTGCATTCCTATACACTAACAATGAAAGATCAGAAAGAGAAATTAAGGAAACAATCCCATTCACCATTGCAAGAAAAAGAATAAAACACCTATGAATAAACCTACCTAAGGAGGGAAAAGACCTGTACTCAGAAAACTATAAGACACTGATGAAAGAAATCACAGGTGACACAAACAGATGGAGAGATATACCATGTTCTTGGATTCAAAGAATCAATATTGTGAAAATGACTATACTACCCAAAGTAATCTACAGATTCAATGCAATCCCTATCAAATTACCAATGGCCTTTTTTTTTCAGAACTAGAACAAAAAAATCTTAAAATTTGTATGGAGACACAAAAGACCCCAAATAGCCAAAGCAATCTTGAGGGAAAAAGCAGAGCTGGAGGAATCAGACTCCCTGACTTCAGACTATACTACAAGGCTACAGTAATCAAGACAATATGGTACTGGCACAAAAACAGAAATATAGATCAATGGAACAGGATAGAAAGCCCAAAGATAAACCCACGCACCTATGGTCAACTAATCTATGACAAAGGAGGCAAGGATATACAATGGAGAAAAGACAGTCTCTTCAATAAGTGGTGCTGGGAAAACTGGACAGCTACATGTAAAAGAATGAAATTAGAACACTCCCTAACACCATACACAAAAATAAACTCAAAATGGATTAAAGACCTAAATGTAAGACCAAACACTATAAAACTCTTAGAGGAAAACATAGGAAGAACACTCTGACATAAATCACAGCAAGATCTCTTTTGACCCACTTCCTAGAGAAATGGAAATAAAAACAAAAATAAACAAATGGGAACTAATGAAACTTAAAAGCTTTTGCACAGCAAAGGAAACTATAAACAAGATGAAAAGACAACACTCAGGGGCTTCCTTGGTGGTGCAGAGGTTAAGAGTCCGCCTGCCAATGCAGGGGACACAGGTTCGTGCCCCGGTCTGGGAAGATCCCACATGCCGCGGAGCAGCTGGGCCCCTGAGCCATGGCCGCTGAGCCTTTATGTCCAGAGCCTGTGCTCCACAACGGGATAGGCCACAACAGTGAGAGGCCCACGTACCGCAAAAAAAAAAAAAAAAAAGACAACCCTCAGAATGGGAGAAAATATTTGCAAACAAATCAATAGACAAAGGATTAATCTCCAAAATATATAAACAGCTCATGCAGCTCAATATAAAAAAACAAACAACCCAATCAAAAATGGGCAGAAGACCTAAATAGACATTTCTCCAAAGAAGACATACAGATGGCCAAGAGGCACAGGAAAATATGCTCAACATCATGAATTATTAGGGAAATGCAAATCAAAAGTACAATGAGGTATCACCTCACACCAGTTAGAATGGGCATCATCAGAAAATCTACATACAACAAATGCTGGAGAGGGTGTGGAGAAAAGGGACCCCTCTTGCACTGTTGGTGGGAATGTACATTGATACAGCCACTATGGAGAACAGTATGGAGGTTCCCTACAAAACTAAAAATAGAACTACCATATGACCCAGCAATTCCACTACTGGGCATATGCCCAGAGAAAACCATAATTCAAAAAGTCACATGCACCCCAGTGTTCACTGCAGCACTATTTACAATAGCCAGGTCATGGAAACAACCTAAATGCCCATCGACAGGCAAATGAATAAAGATGTGGTACATATATACAATGGAATATTACTCAGCCAAAAAAAGGAACGAAAATGGGTCATTGTAGTGAGGTGGATGGACCTAGAGTCTGTCATCCAGAGTGAAGTGAGTCAGAAAGAGAAAAACAAATACTGTATATTAACGCATATATGTGGAATCTAGAAAAATGGTACAGATGAACCGGTTTGCAAGGCAGAAATAGAGACACAGATGTAGGGAAAAAACGTATGGACACCAAGGGGGGAAAGCAGGGGCGGTGGGGGGGATGAATTGGGAGATTGAGATTGACATATATACTCTAATATGTATAAAATAGATAACTAATAAGAACCTGCTGTATAAAAAATCAATAAATAAAATTAAATTAAAAAAACAGACTTTCCCATTAAAAAAAAAAGAAGAAGAAAAGAAAAAGTTACAGTTATGTGTCTCGTAAGGTTATGATCTAGCCTTGGTGTGCTCTGAGTTTAGTAGATGCTCACAGCTCACTCTTTGTCCCATAGATCCCACTGATGGGTCCATATGACTGTCCTCATTGGGGATGTCCATCTGCAAGCATCTTCATCAGAGTGACATTCCGCCAGATAGATGCTTTTGACTTCCCTGCATCACCTGGACCTTAATCCTGAAGGTCTGTCCTTCTTTAACTGGGTCACTTTACCCATCCACACTGCTCTTTCAGAGAAATCCCTTTCACTTTACCCATCTAAATAGCCCTCTGGGTGAAAGCCTCAGAAAAGATCCTGCTCAAGTTGCCCGTATCAGCTCCACAGCCAATAAGGACTTTTGTCCCACCACTGACGGTGGAAATGCTGTTGACTTCCACCTCAGCCCTGTCTTTCTTTCTGCTGTGCTGTCTCAGGCCAATCTAGACACAGTATTTCATATTAACCCTTATGTATCCTTAAATTCTGGGGGTAGCTGTCCATCTTCCTGAGTAGTTTTCTTGATGCCTTTCTTACTTAGAGGTGAAGTTAAAGAACCCCACACATACACTCCTCTCCTATAGTTAGGAGTGGGAGATAGGCGCAGGATATGTCATGCACGCCAAAAATTCTCCCCAGTGGAATCCTCTCCTGATACTTCCCAATGCCTACTCTTTCATAGGACCAAGGTAGAGGACTTCTAATATTGGCAGAATCTGACTTATAGATTCCTAACTTATCCTAGATAACTCATTTTAGATTATGTGAGTATTTGCATGACAACTTTATATCTACTGTATGTTTCTTGGTTGTTGATATCTCAATCGAAACTGAGGGATAAAAGAGTCCTGTTTTAACACTATAAAGTAAAAGTGAAGGAGAAATAAAATAGCTCAGCTGGGTGGGCAATGGAAGACTTTTTTGCAAAAGTGAGACTTTTGAAGGCCAGTGAGAAAGTGAGTAGAGGATATTTAGCAGAGCTGCTTCCAATCTAGTCTCTAGAACTTCTATTCAATACTAGAAAACCAGATGAAAGGAATATAAGATGTTTAGTGAACCAGAAACAAGGTATAAGAGAATTGTCTACATCAGTCTCATGTGGTCAGGTAATTATTCACTCAGTAGACATTTATTGAATACCTATTATATTTGACAGAGGAAATACAGAAATAAAAATAACCTTACTTCCCATGGAGAGTTGGTGATTTTATGACAGAGAAAGGCATGCAGTGAAGTATATCTACAAGTAAAGTAGTACGAGAGAAGATGAAGTCTCAGTGACTGACTTGTAAAGGAGATTATCAGTGATCAAATGAAATAAACCAAGAAGAAGTAGCACCTGAAATAGACAATTGAAAAACTAAAGTGATATTTTAGTGAGTTCCTAGAAAGGAATAGGCGAATTGAAGACTTCATTTATCTTTCAATTCTCTGTTAGCCTAAGTTTGATTGGTTTTTCTTTTCATAAATGAGAAACTGCACAAATAATAGTTTTATTTTTTCTTTAAATGTTTACACCTTTAATTTATTTGGATGTGCCACAAATGGAAAAAGAAAAAAATATTTTTTTCTATTATGATCAACAGCTAGAATATTCATCATCCCTCTTTGGTAAGAATACCCCTGAATACTAGATAGTTTTAAATAAATTAAGAAGGAAGGGGCTTCCCTGGTGGCGCAGTGGTTGAGAGTCCGCCTGCCGTTGCAGGGGACACGGATTCGTGCCCCGGTCCGGGAAGATCCCACATGCCGCGGAGCGGCTGGGCCTGTGAGCCATGGCCACTGAGCCTGCGCGTCCGGAGCCTGTGCTCCGCAACGGGAGAAGCCACAACAGTGAGAGGCCCACGTACCGCAAAAAAAAAAAAAAAAAAAAAAAAAGGATTATATGTATCAATTAAATTCAATGGAATTTATTGATTCCAAGGGTCAATAGAGGTAATCATTTTTCTAAAAAGAAGCCATATTGGCAACTTAAAACTAGCTGGAGGCAAAGTCAACATAATTACCACAACAAGTATAAAGACAGAATGGCATCAATGAGCCCTGACCCTCAGGGACCCATAGATTGGTTATAGTCCAGAGTGTTCCTATGGGCAAACTGGATGGGCAGGCAGCAAGGGTATTGCTCATACTATGTAACCAAAATAGACAAAGAGTAGGTTAAGAGAAGGCATAAGCAGACATGGTGGCAGATATGGAGGCTATGGGTGGGCTCAACGGTAAGGGATCTACCTCACCAAAGCTACTGCAAGCGCTTAACAATCAAGAACAGAGATCAAGGCTGAGCCACCTCAATGAAACTACCCTTCAAGGAGACGAACCAGTCACTTGGTAACAGAACAGCAATTCATTTTTACAAGAATCAACTTTCATCCCAGTTTTGGGTTTAGCTTTCCTGCCTGCAGTAACTTGATTTAGCTCAAGCATTTTAAGGGCTTGCCTAGTGTCTGATCTGTCATCATGGGATCCTGCATATATCATCTCTGGCTGGGGGGGGGGGGGGGGGTCCGTTTTTTTCTGCTAAATAGGTGCCACTGTGAATCCATGATCACAGATTCACTGGTCCTACAGTTTATCACGTTACCCAGAAAACAGCTGCCTTCCAGAACTTTAGAATGGCCTGTGAAAGGCTCAACTAAGGCATTAGGTTGGAGATGATATCATGCAATGTTGGGACGTTGTCATTCAATATGCTATACATTCTTTAACCTAACAGCCATTATATGATCCTGAAAAATAGAGTATTCTAAGTTATAGAATTAGAAGTGACACCTTTCACCATTACTCACAGTCACCCACTTGAAAAGTAGTACTAGCAGAACGCATGCTAAGGCATCCACTAAAACTAAACTTAGGGCTAGGCAACTGTCTGGTCATTTGGGGCTTTTTACGCCAGTAGACTAGCAGGTAAAAACCAACCAACAAACACAATAACAGATTTACTATAATGGCAGGGAAAATTGACGCTGATTAGCACAAGGAGATAGTGTTATTGTTACACAATAAGAGAAGGAATAAGTATTTCTGGAACTCAGGGGTTTGACTAGTTTTATTAGTGTCTCTAAACCCTAAGCATGCAATTGCCTGACAAAGGCATGGTAACCAGGGGTTCCAACCACTCACATCAAGGTCTGGGTTTCTCCAGAAGCAGAGCCTGGGACAAGGATTCTTCTGAAAAATTATTTATTAGAGAAAGGTTCCTAGGAAAAACTAATAGGAGAGTAGATGAAATGAGACTGGGAAGGAAGAAGGCCAAGCAACAGTACGACATCAAGCAGAGACCAATACAGAGAAACAATGTTTCCATCCCACAGGAAAGCTCTGGGGACAGTGTATGTGACATCTCACAGTGATACTGAACAAGGGTCAGAGAACTGGAGTAGTTACATCCTTGAACTTATCAGTCATTGTTTAAGAGTTGCCCCCATGTGGATGTAAATTTCCATGTACTTCTGAGTCTCCTTGTCTGTAGGAAAAGTGGGTTCCAGCAGCCCAATGATAGCCCAGTGCCAAAGTGATTCAGGTACTGACTGTTGGACGTGAAAGAACACTGAATCTCAGGGTACACAAAAAAGTGGTGAAAGGATCCGAGGGGATGTGGACAACGCATCTGCTATAGTCTGTCTGGGTTACCCCACTAGGCAAGTAGCCGGGATCAGCAGAAATGCTAGGTAAGAGCGTGGGACAATCTAGAATGGGTGGTAGAAAAGAGAAATGATGAATAAGAGGAAAAAAAGCGAAATGATAAATTGGACGCAGAACCAAAGGCCTAGCAGGGACTAAGCTTGTAGCTTGGCCTTTCAATCTTTGTATTGTAAGGCTTTTTTTCTTTTTTTTAAGAAATTGTGACCAGCCACTGCCTTGACACACATGGAATCTGAGGATGCAAGGTGTAGACTGTAGCAGACAGTGCCAGCGCCCCACCCATATCCCTTGAGCCTTCTATCTCAGTGTTATCTGGAAAGCTTCCAACTCCGGGATCTGCATCTGTGAGTCTGAAGGCTTATTCTCAATCTCTACAGTGTACTCCTGCTCTCAGGTGCAGCAGGCTGGAAGTGCCAGGAAAGTAACACCTTTTTTCTTTCTTTCTCTCTTTTTTTCTTTCTTTCTCTCTGGTGCATAAATATCACTCTCTCTCTCCCCTCTGGTTGGGATCATTCTGAAGCATGCATTTTACGCAATCACCCAGAGTTTTCCTGCAAGGTTAAGCTTCAATTATCCATCATGAAAACTGTTTTCATAGCATATCTTTTGTCTAGAAGATAAGCTTTTCTTCCTTTTCTCACTCCCCTATCCCCTGCTGATGTTTTCTGGCCTTTCCACATAAACTACTTGCGTTCAAATCCCTGTCTCAAGGGCTGCTTCTGGAGAAATCCAAACTATAGTAACCAGTTCTATGATTATTGGGCCCTTTAAGCCTAAGTTTCTCACCTAGAGCCAGTATATAAAAGCATGGAGACTCAAGAAAATTAGGTGGGGGAGAACATTTGAAGAAAGACATCAGAGTGCTATGAGCCTCACCTCCTGAAAAGAGGGAGAGGAAAAGGTTGCACCCCTCTAGCAAAGATAAACAAAGATGGACACTAGGAAAAGTGGTAAGGACAGATTTTAATCCATCATAGCTATTGCAAGAGGGAAGAGTTCAGTGTGAATTGAACCCAACTTTGATTTCTACAGAAGTGACTGGGTGTTTTACAGGATGAATGAAGGAGTAGGGAGTACTTTAGTATTGCCCAAGAACCAGATGTGTACCACGCAGTACAGAAAGGTGATACGAGGCAAGCTTCTTCCCAAAAAAATTGCCATAGTGGAAGGGTAAATGGTCTGCAACAGTGAGTATCTGCTTGGAGTCACCACTGGAAAACCAGGAGCTGAGGAGGGAGCAAACAACCAGATGAGTAGTAAGCACAGAAGAGACTCCCCAGGATTTATAGTCAAGAGGCTCACAGAGGAATCTCCAAAGAATCCATGAAAAGTCGATTTTAAATATTATCTAGGCCTAGAGAGAAGGATGGCAGCTTACAAACCATCCAGGTAAAATAAAAACTCTCGGCCTTCCTTTTCCTTTTCTCCCTCCATTCTGAATACAGAAGGTCAGAAACAGCAGCTTGTAAGTGGGAAAGTAGCCCAGGGAGAAAGAGAAAAGAAATCCACTTGTCTCTAGAGGGCAGAAGCCCACTTTATGCTTGTCTTCTACACACCTTATCTTTGACATGGGCTGGATAGTCTATTTTTAAATAAAAGCTGGGTTTTGTAATTTAAAGGAACCAGTGGACTTTCCATTGCCTAAGAGATCCTAGAAACCTCCTGGAACATGTTATAGGTTGAACTGTGTCCCCCAAAAGATACACTGAAGCCCCAAACCCTGGCACCTCTGAATGTGACCTTATGTGGAAATAGGATCTTTGCAGATGTAATTAAGGTATGAGAGGTCATTAGGGTCAGCCCTAATCCAATAAGACTAGTGTCCTTTCCTTAAAAGAAGAGGAAACGGCCACATGAAGACAGAGACACAGGATCAACCACCACAAGGTGACAGAAGCAGAGACTGGAGTGATGCATCTACAAGCCCACAAATGTTAAGAGTTGCCAGCAAACCACCAGAGCTAGGAAGAGTTAAGAAAGGATTTCCCTACAGTTTCCAGAGGGAGCGTGGTCTTGCCAACACCTTGGTTTTGACCTCTGGAACCGTAAGACAATAAATTTCTATTGTTCTAAGCCACCTGGTTTGTGATACTATGTCATGGCAGCTCTAGGAAACTAATACAGGGCCTGCCTTAGTTTTCAAACCATAGTAGGAGAAGAACTTTCTTCACTAAATAAATGTTAAAAGGACAATGGGGGCTTCCCTGGTGGCGCAGTGGTTGAGAGCCCGCCTGCCGATGCAGGGGACACGGGTTCGTGCCCCGGTCCGGGAGGATCCCACATGCCGCGGAGCGGCTGGGCCCTTGAGCCATGGCCACTGAGCCTGCGCGTCTGGAGCCTGTGCTCCGCAGCGGGAGAGGCCACAGCAGTGAGAGGCCCGCGTACCGCAAAAAAAAAAAAAAAAAAAAAAAAAAAAGGACAACGGGAACACTTTGAAAAATAAAATTAAGAAAATTTCATTTATAACAGCATCAAAAAAATTTAGGAATAATTTTACAAAAGACGTACAAGACTTGTACACTGAAAACTACAAAACATTGTTGAAAGAATTTAAAGAAGATCTAAATAAATAGAAACAAACCCCACATTCAGTAATTAGAAGACTTAACATTGTTAAGATTGTACTCTTCCCCAAATTTTCTATACATTTCTATACTTCTAAAAATTCCTGCACATTTAATGCAAACCCCCGGCTGATTTTTTTTTTTTTTGTATAACTTGAAAAATTTATCCTAAAATTCATATGGAAATGCAAGGGACACAGAAGAGTGAAAACGTTCTTGAAAAAGAACAAAATTAGAGCATTTACACTTCCGGATTTCAAAACTGACTACAAAGTTACAGAAGTGAAGACAGTGTGGTACTAGCATAAGAATAGACATATAGATCAATGGAATAAAATTGAGTGCAGAAATAAGCCCTTACATTTATGGTCAATTGATTATTGACAAGGGCACCAGGACAATTCAATGGAATAAAATTCACTACTGCATTATGTAGGACACTCCAGCCTTGTGCAAGCATCTTGAGGTTAGGCGGAAAGGGGATTTTCTTTTATAGAGAGGAATAAACAAGGCTAGAATGCATCAGGTGTGGGGAAGTGGGATGACCAAGGCTGGTGGGATCAGACAATAGATCAGAAAATGTTTTACATTGCGGTCAGACTACTCTCAGGAGAGAGCCATAGGAGGATGGCTCAGGCTGAGTGTGGGTCAAAGTTCAAGGGTCTAAGGGAAGAAGAGAAACTTCCCAAAGTTTGGTTAATATTAGCATCTTGTTCCGATTAATCAATAGGGACAAAACAATTCAGCTAATCATTTACGAAGCTGTAAAAAAAATTAATAAAAAGAAACCTCAGTTAAATAGAGTCAGGAGACCAGAAGAGCTCTGCTATGCCCTGGGACAACGGCAGAGCCCAACAGCAAGAAGATAGACTTCTCTTCTTTCCTAGTAGGACTCAGCTAATGAAAAGCCATGGACTCTTTGTTTACTACAGCCCACCCAACTTCCTCTTCCTGCCTTTGAAAGCTGCACTCTCCTTCCCTTACCTTGTGAGACTTGCACGGGGTTTGCCATGGTTGTAGATCCCAAAGTGCAATTCTCTGCTGATCCCAAATAAACCCATCTTTGCTGGAGAAATATCTGACAGTCTCCTTCTTTCAGATCAACAAAGCAAAGAATGGAAATTTGGAGGGTCTGTATCTGGCCTTGTCATAGGTAATTGTCATAGGGGCATCTGTGAGACTTACCTAAGTCACATGGGAAGGGTGGTTCATTTCCCAGAACACAAAGGGGTGGGGGGATTTCTTATGTTGTTACTGTTTTCCAGGAGCATAGGTAATTCTAGGAGTTCTAGGATTTTCTAGGAGTTTAGGTAATTTCAACAGTGTCATCACTTATATACAAAGATTACTGCTTTCAGGTGTCCAGAAAAATGGAAAGGGAGAAGGACAAAATTTTATAGAATTTTGAGACTTAGAGACCCCAAGGGAAGATGTAAACAGGGGTAAAGAACGAACAAGCACTGAGAGCAGAGCAGGCTGAAGAATGGAGATGTGTGAGATCCCTAACCCTCTAAGCAAGTCAGAGAACCCCAAAATTGTTAAGAGGGGACAATCCAGTTTCAATACACTAAGTAGAGAAATGCCTACCAAGTGTTGCATATTAAAGATGAGGTTATCAACCTGGTTTTCAGAATTAGATCAGGAAGGTGGGGCTGCCATTAACCAAGTTATTACTTGGAGGGCTAAAGACACATCATCTACCTTGCCAGGGCTGTTCATCAATGCTGCCGGGATAGCTCTCACTCTGCAGATGAGTAATAAGGGAGAAAAATAAGGAACGTAAAAAATGCTCAGCCTAACAACAAGGAACACTGCCCTAAAGACACAGATGAAAATGAAAATCAAGTTTGTGAAAATGACTTTATTCAGGAAATGTATGAAAAAAAATTTTTTTTAAGAAAGATTTTCCTGGCATTCTTGACATTTTTTAAAAGCAAGATACAGTTTTAATAAAATTCAAGAAGCTTAGCCCTGAGGATAAAAGAAAAAAAATCATAGATAAAAGTAGAATTGCATGAAAAAGAAAAAAAAAGAATTTATAATTCAGTGAAATTTAATTATCCATTGAAGGCTGAAAAAACAAAAACACAGCCTAAAATTGAATTGCAAATGAGAAAGACAAAAACATAAAACTCAGAATGTAAAGAGAAAAGACAAGAACAAACATAAGTAAAAAATGATTTTAAGCTAGAAATTATAGATGTTAAAATGGAAGAATAATATTCAGAGACATAATAAAATGAAAATTTTCTCACCTAAAAGAAAGTCAGATTCTTCAAACCAAAAAAGCTCACTGGGGCTTCCCTGGTGGCACAGTGGTTGAGAGCCCGCCTGCCGATGCAGGGGACATGGGTTCATGCCCCGGTCTGGGAAGATCCCACATGCCGCGGAGCGACTGGGCCCGTGAGCCATGGCCACTGAGCCTGTGCGTCCGGAGCCTGTGCTCCGCAGCGGGAGAGGCCGTAACGGTGAGAGGCCCACGTACCCCCCCAAAAAAAAGCGTCAAGCTTGCACCTAACCTGGTAATTTTTAATTTAAACATTAATTTTGTTTTAATCCTGAAATCATTGAGGCAGAAGGAACCGAATAAAAAATCATGAAAGAGAGAAAGAGGAAGAATAAACAAAATTGAGAAAGAGAAACGAAATGGATGATATGAATGAGAGTTTTTGTTTAAAGATTTGTAGTTGTCTATTTTTTTACAAGAATGTAATACAGAGTGGCATGATAAACTTGAAAATTCTAATATAATAAATATTTGATAGAAAGAATAAAGGTTCTAAAACTGATCTGAATAGGAACCTAAGTAGATGAAAAATAAATTATGGAATAAACTGAAATATAATAATGTACCTTAAAAGTTCCAAACAAATCTCTGAATATACAAGTAATTTAAACAAGCTCTTTTAAATTTTTGAGTAGCAGAAAATTCTAAAAAATATAATCACTTCTGGAGCCTAGAAAATTATGGAAAACTGCTCAATTCATGTTATTCCTAAATGTAATACCACATACATATTCACACGTACCAAGAATAGATGAATTTCACTATAAAGAAATACAGTTAAGGGACTTCCCTGGTGGTCCACTGGCAAAGAATCCACCTTCCAATGCAGGGGACAGGGGTTTGATCCCTGGTCAGGGAACTAAGATCCCACATGCCGCGGGGCAACTAAGCCTGTGCACCACAACTACTAAGCTCACGTGCCTCAATGAGAGAGTCCGCGTGTCACAAACTACAGAGCCCACGCACCCTGGAGCCTGGGCACCAAAACTAGAGAGAGAAAACCCGCACACCACAACTACAGAGAAGCCCTCATGCCGCAATGAAAAGCCCAAGCCTCAACGAATGATCCCATGTGCAGGAACTAAGACCCGATGCAGCCAAAAAAAAAGACAATAAATAAATACAATTTAAAAAAAAAGAAATACAGTTAATATCTAGCTATGTTCTTTTCATTGCAATTTTTCCTAGAAGCTCTGAACCTATAAAAAGAAAATAAAAATAATTGATATACCATTTGTCAAAGAGGATACAATTATCAGAAATAAAAGAGAAAGGTTGGTGTGTAAGCACATTCATTGTATTATTATTAACAATAACAAAAATTGGAATGAATCTAAATATATTACTCTTTATTTTTAAAGTTTTTATTATGGAATATTTCACATGTTCGCTTGTATCTACAAAAAAATTTTTTAATTTTTGAAAGTTTATTAAAGGAAGTGAAACACTCCCCAAAATACATACATACACAGTTGTAGATACTTTATCTACAGCCCACACTGACACTATGTAGTCTAACTCATCTAAATGTTGACCTAAATTAGACTGAAGCATTAGAGATACACTGTTAGGGATGGGGGCAAACCTATCCCTGTCCAAGTCTTGAAGTTCTGATTCATAAGACACAGGTACTCCATCATAAGCTTTCCCTTTTCTACTTCCTCCAACCTCAGTTTGCTAAACAGCTTTGCAAAATGTAATATCAATTAAAAGTACAATAATACAGTCTGAATTAATTGCAGGTAATACCAGCTCTGTGGAATTGAAAAAAAAATGTAACTAATAATAAGCTACAAGTTGACCTATGACTTTATGATGACTGCGCAGATATTTTTATATAGCCATACACAGGACAGCCTGACCCAAAGCAATGAGGCTGCTGCTATTACCCTGCCAGTTTTCATCCCTCTGACTGCCCAGGGCTCCCACTGTATTATCTTTTTGTGTGTGTGTGTGTGTGTGTGTGTGTGTATCAATATGAATTTATCATAAAAATATATTGTTAAGTAAATAAAAGCAAACTGCAGAACAATAGGTATAGTATGATCTAATTTACACAATAAAGCAAAAACTACAAGCAATACCCTATGTTTTCTATGAAAAGCACACACAAACATGGGTGTGTACATATTAAAAAAGAGCATGGATACACAACTCATAAGAGTGATTTCTTCTGAGGACAAAGGCAAAGAACTAAAATTAATAGTGCATTAACTTTATTTATAATGTAACATTTTAAAAAATAATAAACACATGTTCACTGTATTATCTTTTATGCCAGCATCTTGAGTTCAAATTGAAGTTATTTCTTATGTTATTCAAATCCATTTCCTTCAACTAAATGTATCCACCTCTTAAAAGAACAGTAATCTATTAATTAATACAAAAGTGAGATGAAGTGTTTGCAATTATCTACCCCAAGGTGTCAGCATTTTAAACAACGATGAGTTCATTTGCTCAAAGAATGAATTCCGAAAAGCAAAGTTTTAGCCAATATATATGAAGATATGGGGTCCTTTCCGGCCAAATTACCACACACACACACACACACACACACACACACACACAATTTTTAAATAATAGACCCCAGTAAGTTATATGTAGGTGATGGTGAGGTCCCAGTCCAAACCCCCTTTTCTGGGCCAGCACAGTCATCTCTATCCACCCTGAGTAACTAATGGCTCCTAAAGGCTCACAGCTGCACCTTCCTTCAGCGAACTGCCCCTAGCTGTTGGGAGCTAAGCGCAGTTATGCCTCCACCTTGCCATCCAGCCTCACACACAAACCCACTCCAATGAATAATGATACAGGAGCCCTGCGGCCTCAAGGGAAGGGCTGGGGGATGAGGTTCATTGCTGAACTTGCCCCCTGTAGGCCAGGCTCACACTGGGCTTTGCCTGACACCGTATCCTTACTCAGTCCTCTTCCCTCTGTCCTGCTTCACTCACTCCCTTAAAGGGTTTTCCTGAAAACGACCATTCCCTCAGCAAAACGCATGTACCTGAATCTCAGTCTTAGGCTCTGCTTCTAGGGAACAAAACCAAAAGCAGGATACTTGGTTTTTTCTAAGGTAACTTGACATTTAGATCCATTCATTGCTGAATTGACTCAGTTAATAAAAACATCACCTCCGCTTGTCAATGAAAATAAGAAAGAAATGAAGGTAAAATAGAAGAAAGGATGGGAGACACATGTTTCCATTTCTGTGACTGTTTTCAGCTTTTTGTCTTTAAATAAATAAACCAATTCCTGAGTCATATAGATGATGCTTCAGGCCAGCGTTATTCATAGCCTTCATGGTGTATTTGCTTTTTTGTTTTTTTCACAAGTCACCTACATCCAAAGGCCTGTTCTTACTATCAAACTGACTGTACATGTATTTTTTTTTACAATATTTATCTGTGAATATAAATCTATGCTTTTGCTGGATCACATCTAAATTTGTTGGTAAAATTCCTGTGTTTTTTATATATTTATATAGACAGCACAAACCCACTACATAACAAGCATTAATATACTTATTGAGGGCTTCCCTGGTGGCGCAGTGGTTGAGAGTCCGCCTGCCGATGCAGGGGACACGGGTTCGTGCCCCGGTCCGCGAAGATCCCACATGCCGTGGAGCGGCTGGGCCAGTGAGCCGTGGCTGCTGAGCCTGCGCGTCCGGAGCCTGTGCTCCGCAACGGGAGAGGCCACAACAGTGAGAGGCCCGCGTACCGCAAAAAAATAATAATAATAATTAAAAATAAATTAATTAAAATTTTAAAAAGATACTTATTGAAATACCATAACATTTGCTTAGAAAATATCAGTGAAAACAGAGCAAGGACGTGTATTTATGATCTATTGGGGAGGAAAAAACCTCGAGCATTTATATTTAGACTAGAAAGGCATGTGCAAGCTTCAACATTTTCAGAAATACTTTCCTCTGTTTTCAGCTTCTTTGTTAATGAGCAAATAAAGCATCCTGTCACCTAAAATATAAAGGTAAGGGATCTGAAAGCAAGACTGCAGTGTGAGCACTTTTTCTTCGCGATGCCAGAGCCGAGTCGGCAGGGAAGAAAGGAGGCTTGTAATGAGACATCACAGGCAGTTTCCTGACAGAAGCCTGAGATTTAATCACCCGAAGCTGCTTTTGCAGCCGCTGCCGAGGCGCGGTGGCTTCGCCGTCAGGGAGCAGAATGCCTGTCAAGCCCGCAGTGAAGCAAACGAATCGCTGCCAACGCGCTGCCTGCGGTCAACGGAAGATGCTCACACGCCGTTTCTTTCCCTTCCGCACATTTTGATCGTGTGTTGTGTTATCTACAGAAAATACCGAGCCTGTGTATCACTACAAAGGGACATCGAGAGGGAAAAGATGGTTATCAAACCTATGAAAAGGGAGAGGGAGAGAAAAAGAGCTTCTTTGGAGTTTATTTAAGCTCCTGGGTAGAATCCTACTGCTGAGCACAGCAGAGATTCATTCGAGTCATAACTTCAAAAGCTATTATATGTTAGAGGCACATAATTAAATTTTTTGATTTGGAAAGAGGGGGTGGGAAAATGGGCTTATATATTCTGTGAATTATGGTAATAGTTCCATACGTAGGGTTGTCCCTTAAGCCACTCATACAACTTATGTGACCTTGAGTGAGTCTGTGTATTAATTGGTAAAACAAGAGAACCTCATAGCTTCACAGAGGAGCAAACAAAATAATGTATACAGAATGGCAAATTAAAACAAAGATAATGTATATAGAGACCCTAAACAGATTAGCTCCCTTCCATTCCATGGAGCTAGAGTAAATTCCCAGATTATCCAAGCTGACACTGTGTACTGTCTTCCAATTCACTGTTTCATCAAAACTGTTCAATAAATATTTGTTATTAAAATAATAAATAAACTAAAAATGACTATATCCTAACGTTCACCCCTACTGGGAGAACGTGAGTCTGCACAGGAGATTGGAAGAAGACAAAAACATTGTCATGGTATTGGAGAATGGGCTAATTAATAATAGAATTTTCATTAATTTCAGAAATGATTCATCTTGATACATCATTGGGCTTACAGGAGTAGAATTACATGAACTTTGAGGCATTCAAACAATTATTACAAAAGCTATAGTTTTAGCCCTGATGAAATTACAAAAATAAAATCATGAACATAGTAATAGCTACCAAGTACTGAGCTGACCCTGTGTGCTCTCCAGAAGGACCTGCAGCAGGGTGAATTGTGCCCCCATCCACCCCACCCAAAAGAGGTGTCTACTCAGAACCTGTGAATCTGACCTTACTTGAAAAATGGGTCTCTGTCAATATAATTAAGGACTTTGAGAGATGAGACCATTTTGCATTAAGCAAGGCCCTAGATACAATGACAGATGTCCTTATTTTAAAAAAGACAGAGGGAGATTAGAGATACACAGGAGGCCATGCGAAAACAGAGACAGAAACTGGAATGATGCAGCCACAGGAATCCTGACAGCCACCAAAAACTGGAAGAAGGAAGGACTCTCCCCTAGAGTCTCTAGAGGGAGTGTGGCGCTGACAACACCTTGATTTGGGAATTCTCTTCTCCAGAGCTGTGAGGGAATACATTTTTTGTTTTTTTAAGCCACCAAGTTTATAGTAATTTGTTACAATAACCATAGGAAACAAATACAGTACTTTTAGCATTCTCATAGTAACTGTAACTAAATACACTGGCTCATTTTCTACACCAAGAAACTCTGGCTCTAAAAGGAAAGTAATTGACTCAGGGCCTCTGAGCTAGAGAGTGACTGAGCCAGGATGTACACACAGATCTGTCCCGTTTTAAGGCCTTTTTTTAAGTCAGTTTTAAACCTTTTCTTGAAACCACCCCTCCTTCTTCTAACTCCGTGGCAGAAGCTGTCTCTTTGGCTTTTTTCTGACACTTTCCTTACCATTTCCTAGAAAAAGTAAGTTTATGTTAAAAGTGCATTAAGTTCTCATACTGTTAGTTCACATTATTTTATGTCAAAAGCTTCCGAAGTGGGTTGAGGAGGAAAGAAACATTGAAGATCTGCTTAGTTAATGAACAAGCACCGAAAGATCATTCCTAAGGCTTGCTAAGCACGTCAGAGTCTAAGAAGACACTACTGGCAGACTCTGTATTGTAGGTGCTGAACTTTAGTAGCAGCATTAAACCTCCTACCTCATTTATTCATAGTTTCTGAAAGGAGCCTCTGGGTCCCTAGATGATAGGTCCCAAGGATCTGGGGGCTGCCAGATAATCTCTGAGACAACTCTGACTGGCCCCGCTCCGAACAAGCTGCTGTGTAAAAATAGAGGTTGCCCGGGGATTTTCCCAAAGCAAAGTAAGACCTGCCACAGTCAGCTCCAGCCTTTGGCATCCACATCCACTTCCACGAGGTCAGCTGTCACAGATTATTTACAAAGATGAGCCTGAAAATGGCTTCCCCATCCTGTCCTCTATAGTATATTCTCCTCCTCCGTCTTCACATCTGTTTTTTAAACAGCTTTCCTGAGGTATAATTTACATACAATAAAATGCACCTATGTTAATGATACATTTCACGCATGTTGGCAATGTACACAGTCATGTAACCACCACTACATTCAAAACATAGAACATTTTCGCCACCACAAGTTTTCTCAAGACCTTCTGAGGTCAGTCCCTCTCGCTGTGCCCAGTTTTCAGGCATTCATCATCTGATTCCTGCCACTATAGTTCTATCTTTCCTAGAACTTCATATAAATGGAATCATAGAGTATGTAGTCTTTTGTATCTGATCTCTTTCAGTAAGCACGGGGTTTCTGAAATTCATTCAAAATCCAAAATCATTTTGCATGGCTCGGTAGTTCATTTCTATTCATTGCTAAATTCCCATTGTATGGATGTACCGCAATTTGTTTATCCATTTACCAGTTGATGAACATTTGGACTGTTTTCACTTTGGGTATGTTAGGAATAATCCTGCTATCTCTCATCTAATTTTATTTATTTATCTCACTTTTTTTTTCTTATTTTCCCCTCTATATCTTCAAGACTGCCTGTCTCTTTCCTACCCCAAACTGACCGGAAATAAAGTTTAACGGGCCTATGGCAGTGGTTCTCAATGTAGTTGTCCCTCAGGGGATTTGTGCCAATACCTGAAACATTTTTGATTGTCAAAGCTTGAAGGGGGAGATGCTACTGGCATCTAGTATAGAACCCAAGGATGCTGTTTCACATTCTACAATGCAGAGGACAGTCCCCACAACAAAGAATTCAACGCAGAATGTCAACAGTGCCCAGATTAAGAAACAAGGCCAAGGAGAGGATCTTATAAAGGACTTTCCATGAAACTTATTATTAGGTGGGAATTTTAAATAAAAATGTCTTCATTTCTTTGACAAAAAGCCTAGAATTAAAGAAGTAGTTTTTCATTTTTAGATATCTACTGCTAGTAAAAATACACAAGGCAATAGTACCTGAATCACTGAATTGATTAATAATTCTTTTCTGGGAGCCATGGACCAAAGTCATTTAGCTCACAGCTGAAAACTTTAGTTAGAATGTAAATGTGGGGCTTCCCTGGTGACACAGTGATTAAGAATCCACCTGCCAAAGCAGGGGACACGGGTTCGAGCCCTGGTCTAGGAAGATCCCACATGCTGCAGAACAACTAAGCCCGTGCACTACAACTACTGAGCCTGCGCTCTAGAGCCTGTGAGCCACAACTACTGAGCACATGTGTCACAGCTACTGAAGCCCACACACCTAGAGCCCGTGCTCCACAACAAGAGAAGCCACCGCAATAAGAAGCCGGCACACCGCAACAAAGAGTAGCCCCCGCTCACCACAACTAGAGAAAGCCCACGCACAGCAACAAAGACCCAATGCAGCCAAAAATAAATAAATAAATTTATTTTTTTTTAATGTAAATGTGTGCCTGATCAGATAGCAGTTGATAAGTCAAACAGCAAGTGTCTCAGGAGTTGGAAGAGGGGGAAATAGTTATTTTGTCACCATTCGCACCGGCCATAAAGGTTAACGGTGTTGCACTGTTCTCTTTCCTTCTCCAGGGTGTACTCAGATATCCTGAAATCCTTCTACTTCAGGGCCTTCTAGGCTTCTCACCAGTTTTCAGCCTCAGCAAGGTGAAGCTGAGCAAATGAAACAGTCCCCAGTTTGAAGAAATGACTGCTTAAGACAATGACTGAATCATACTTTAGGATAAGCCTACTTTGGAAACAAGTTCTGAGAGTATGAAAAGTTATCTGAATTTGGCACAAAACATTTAATTTACTCAATAGAGTCATTAGTCTTCAACCTTTTATATAATATTCTACAAAGAGCATGGATTTGAAGCCAGGAAGGTTTGAATCTTATTTAAAGCGTGAATAATTGGATTTTATATTAACAGTGCCAAGTCCCTGAACCTCTCTCAGCCTGGGCATCGTTATCTGTGAAATGGAGGAAACAACAGCTAATTTAGAATTTGTGTAAGGATTAGGTAATATATTGTATATCTAGGGCTTAGTTCATTGTCTGCCTTTATTTTCTTGTTGCTTTAAACTGTCAGCTTCAAGCTAAATTTTTTTTTTAAAAAAAAACCAACATTCTCTTCAAAACACAACAAATATTAATGTTTGTTTATATAAAATTTTAAATATTATCTATGCAACATGCATAAAAGGGTATATTTCTTACCTGATATTCATGAAATTTAAGAGTTAGACTGATATATAGAACAAATGTAACTTTCACAAGGTCTGCTGATAGAACTAAATAATTTGCAGAAGAAAAAAGTCATAAGATCAAACCACTTTTACCTAGCTGAAGTTATGCATATTTTTGAAAATAACTCGTTTGTGATAGTAAACTAATTTATCAGTCTCTTATTACTGAATATGTTCATAATTCATAAAGTGTATTCACCCAACATGAATCACAAAAAAACTGACTTAACCATGTTGCTTGAGACACAAATACACCATCTCTTTTTTCTCATACATTGTTCTCTTTTCTCTCCCTATATAATTTTTTTTAAATTTTAGATTTATAACTTTCTTCTGAGCTGTAAAACCATTTCAGACACATTTTACTTGCCCGATGTTATAGAAAACAAAATTATAATTTTCTAATTTAGAATGTACTGTTGCCCCTCAGTATCCACGGGGAATTGGCTCCAGGACACCCCTCAATTACCAAAAACCAAGGATGCTCAAGTGCCTTATATAAAAGGTGTAGGGCTTCCCTGGTGGCGCAGTGGTTGAGAGTCCGCCTGCCGATGCAGGGGACACGGGATCGTGCCCCGGTCCGGGAAGATCCCACATGCCGCGCAGCGGCTGGGTGCGTGAGCCATGGCCGCTGAGCCTGCGCGTCCGGAGCCTGTGCTCCTCAACGCGAGAGGCCACAACAGTGAGAGGCCCGCATACCGCACAAAAAAAAAAAAAAAAAAAAAGGTGTAATATTTGCACATAACCTACCCATATCCTCCCATATACTTTAAATCATCTCTAGATTACTTATAATATCTAACACAATGTAAATGCTATGTAAATAGTCCCCTGCAAGCAGCAAATTCAAGTTTCACTTTTTGGAACTTTCTACAATTTTTTAAAAATATTTTTGATCCCTGATTGTTGAATCCATGGGTGCAGAACCAGCAGATGCAAACAGCCAACTATACATGTAAATTCACACTTTGCGGGGAAGTAGAATACCTCTATGTCTCTTTACTAACTCTGAACATTAAAAATAATAATAATAAAATTTTTTTAAAAAAACAGAAAGAAAGGGAGAGAGGCAGGGAGAGATGGAAGGTGGGAGGGACGGAGGGAAAAGAAAAAGAAAAAAATGCATTTTTTCACATTAAGCGGCAGCAGCAATAAAACATCCTATGACATGGGAAGAATATTTTGCATCTTGTCTTCCGGGTCCCCAATTCTCCTTGGCCTTCGGGCTTATGTCTCACAGAAAGCGCTAACACTCATGGTACTAATCTATGCAGTGATGTATAGAGATCCTGTTCCTCTCTTTAGGAAGAAGAAAATGGAAACAGATGTCTTTCTTTATGCAAGGATTCCCAAGGGAATTATATCACTAATGAGGACCGGAGAAGCTGGATCATTTCATTACATATGTCCTTAACATCTATCCAACATCATTTTTCACCACTCCACTTCTACCCTAAATACTCAGGTAATTTAAAATCACCTGTTGTTCCCTGACAAATCTCATAGGCATTTGCAGGTGCCTCTGCCTGGGATGCGCTCCCTCCCCATCACCATCTAAAAACCAACGAATCTTCTTTTATGACTCAGTTTTCACTTTTGTGGGAGGCCTTCCCAGACTCTGCCCAGCTGATTAGAGCTCCTGTTTCTCTGCACATTTTTACTCTGCATATAACTCCATTATATACATCAAGATATTACAATTGTCAGTGTGACTACTGATGCCCAACTGGATCACAAACACTACATTATGAGGGTAGAAACTGTCCTTTCATCATTGCAAGCACCGATTAAATGTCTGAAACCTAAATGAATAAATGACTAGGTAAATGAATGAATGAATAAATTGGCTATGAATAGAAACAGAGATAAGCTCTTATGAGTCTTGAAGCAACAAAAAGTCAAAATCAGAACAGGATCAACATTATTTTTTAATCAGAATTAAATAAATGTAAACTCAGTGTCCCTAGGACTCAATCCCATCAATGCAGATGGGAGTCAATAATAATTACACAAATACAATGACACAAATGACAATCATACCAGTAATCTGCTCTTGTCCCCATTTACCCACAGTCTCAAGCCTTCTTGAAAGTGTTCCCCCTGGTGCTTCTTAGGCCTCTACAGGTGAGAGGCCACCTGTGCTCTCAAACTCCTTTAAGCTAAAATACCTTGTAACAACCTTGTAACACCTTCTCTGCCTTTCTCTCTTGCCCTGGTATCTCCTTGGCAATAACATTTAGTCTCTCACCTGGTTGAAGAGGCCTCATTGCTGCAATTCCTGATGGTGCCTCCTGTGAGAAATCATCAAGGATGCTGTCTACTGCATCCCAAAGCCACCTATCTAGAAGAATCAGAAAGGCACTCGTGAACTGCCCTGCTCCTATATTTATCAATTTCTGCTACCTGGATGATCTAAGTCAATCTATTGTGCTACTTCTCAGCATATCTGAAAAAGGTTTCTATGAAAATAGGGCTTCATCCAATGCTTCTTCCACAGGTGCTCAAGAAAATGTGTAGAAAGCGTGAACTTGACTCTTTAATGACCCCTTCATTGGTGTTTTCTGTCCTTTCTCAGGGATCCTGTGCACCAACCTCACCTTTCCTCCCACAGCCAAAATCATCAGGCTGCCATGTAGATAGATGACTAGTTGCCTGTAAACAAATTCCTCAGATAGAGGCAAGGAAATCTGAATTCTCTCCAGGATGAGCAAGGATTCTGGCTACACAAAGATTAGGCTGATGTCATAATTTTAGAATATTACACCCCAAAATGTCATTGCTTCTTTCATACATTCTTTATGTGAGAGAAAAAAATGAACTAGAGCAATAAACCATGAGTATCTACATAGTAAGTGACCCAGGAGACACACTCATATGGCACTGGCGGAGCAGACATGGTTTGGAAAGGAGAAGATAAGCTAGGTAGGCCACCCGGAATAAGAAATATCTAAAATATGGAGAAAAAAAGTTTAAGTTCCCATACACCTAGGAAAAATCTGATTATGTTGTAGCCAGGACAACAAATAATCACCAGAACTGGTTTTAATAAATCACTGTGAACTTGCTTTGGTGAACACACTTCCATAATCCAACTAATCAGTGACAGTTCTTCTCTTTTGACAGTCAGCCAATTAGATATATACCCACCCCAATGAACACGCTTCTAAAAGCCAATCTATCAACTACACTCCTACCCAAGTAACCATGTTTCTACAGCTGACATCAACCCATCTCTGAAATTCCACCCACTCCCTGATTCGATATTCCCCCAAATCCCTGTATGGAATCAGTTCAACATTATGCTCAGAGAGGATGTATTTAAACAGCATAGCTCTCCCTTACTTAACAATAAATTCAGCAGTGTGTGCGTGTGTGTGTGTGTTTCCAGAGATTAAGTGGTGGTCTCATCCTTTGATATCACTAAAGTTAAACATGTGCCATTGGTTGGGAAAACCATGCTAAGGAATTTTAAGAGGTGTGGCAATTACTAAAACACAAAACTTAGACTGACACTGGGCCCAGCCATGAAGGACAGCTGTACCTATTCCTAGTCAGTGCTTTTAGGAGTCGCTTCCTGATTCTGACTCCAAAAAGCCTCTTTATTTTTTTTTTATTGAAGTATAGCTGATTTACAATGTTGTATTAGTTTCAGGTGTACAGCAAAGTGATTCATATATAGATATATATATGCATATCCTATGTATATAAGATATTGAATATCTTGTAATATTGTTATTTATCTATTTTATATATAGCAGTGTGTATATGTCAATCCCAAACTCCTGATTTATCCCTCCCCCTCAACTTTTGCTGTTTGGAAACAATAAGTGTGTTTTCTAAGTCTGTGAGTCTATTTCTGTTTTGTAAACAAGTTCATTTGTACCATTTTTTTAGGTTCCACATATAAGTGATGTCATATAGTATTTGTCTTTCTCTGTATGACTTACTTCACTTAGTATGATAATCTCTAGGTCCATCCATGTAGCTGCAAATGGCATTATTTCATTCTTTTTTATGGCTGAGTAATATTCTATTGTATATATGTACCACTTCTTTATCCATTCATCTGTCCATGGACATTTAGGTTGCTTCCATGTCTTGACTATTGTAAATAGTGCTGCAATGAACACTGGGGTGCCTGTATCTTTTCAAAGTATGGTATTCTCTGGATATATGCCCAGGAGTGGGATTGCTGGATCATATCATATGGTAGTTCTATTTTTAGCTTTTTAAGGAACCTCCATACTGTTCTCTACAGTGGCTGTACCAGTTTACATTCCCACAGTGTACAAGGGTTCCCTCCAACAAGCTTTTTGACCTTGTGCAACTTATTTAAATTTTCTTAGCCTTTCATTCCTCATCTGTAAAACAGACATGATACTATCTGTGTTAATATGATTTCTAAATTACATAATAATGGTGTCATAAATGATAGCCTATTCAAAGGTCGGTAAATACTAATTCACACAACCCCATTCACTCTGGGAGCATGAAAAAATATAGAAAGAAAAAATAAATCTTCCTCCCTGTCCTCTTTTCTTCCTTTCCATGCTCCCAAGTGCAATAAATATTATCAGTTTTGGTGTATTCTTCTAGCTGTATTCCTATACTAACATATACATGTGTGTATTATTTTTTAAACAGCACACACATTATGCATCCTGTTCTATGTCCTTTATTCATTTTACCATAGATTTTAAGGCTTATTCCATATAGTATAGATAGAACTGTTTTGTTACCATTTAATGGCGACTTAGCACTCCACATTACAGTGTTTCATAATTTATTTAACTTATGACCTACATGGGCATTTAGGTGGTTTCCAATCTTTTGCTGTATCAAAAATCCTTCAGCTAATGAAGTTAATATTTGCACACGCATTGGATATGTAAACCATAAGAATAAATCTCAAAGTAGAATTGCTGTATGAAAGAATATATACATTTTAAATTTTAATAGCTATTGTCAAGTTTTTCTCCATAGAGCTTTAACCAACTCACACTCCCATCAATAAAACAGTAAATCTCCTGCCAACATTTTTACCAATTTTGTTATTAAAAACGTTGTCAATCTAATAGGTGAAAAAAAGTGGGTTTTGATTTAATATTAATTCACATATTTATTAGGTATAAAGTTGACTGTCTTGTCTTTTGCTTAAAAAATCATTTTTATTTTCTTCTACAAAATCTGGCCATGTTATTTATTCATGTTTTAATTGCCTTTAATAGATTTGTAGTAGTTTTCTGTATATTTTGTAATTAGGTCTTCCTCATATATAGGTCTTTTGAGGTGTTTATAGTATTATTTTAAGAAGTTTTTATGTATTTTATCAACATCTTATGGCTTTAAAATTTTTACATTGTTCTCATCTGAAATAATATTTAGCTTTTCAGATGAAGCTCTTGGTTTTTCCAGAAATGCAGCCATATCTTCCCCAATTGTTGATAACTGTACATCACCTTTACATTTAGAGACCCCCTTGTTAAAGAAATGTACCTTACTCTGGAATATGTGACGATTTAGAGTTATTACTCACTCGTCCTGAGGGTGGAGGTAGCAGAGTGAGTCTCTGTGTTGGCAAGTACCCTGTCTTTGTTAATACATCCTAATCTTGTATTAAGAGGTCATTTATCTGCAGAGAATCAGAGAAAGCACTTGTCATATAAGATTCATACAATTATTCTTTGGGTAAAATTCCTTACACTATGTCAACAAAAACATTTATTTGGGGCCACTCCTCTAGATATGGAAAAAAGTTTATCACTCTGAGACTAGAGAATTTCATAAAGATATCTTTCCTTCTGTGAGGAAACGTGAAACACAAAACCAGCAAAATTTTTCAGTTACAAAAAAATACAACAACATCAGAGAGAGCTCCAGAACTGCTGGTGGACTTCACTATGTGGAACCTGGGAAGGCCGGCAGGGGGAGTGAGGGGTAAAGTTTTGTCTGACCCTGGTTTTCTTTGAGTGATGTTTGTCTGAGGAGGGTTGGGTGGCACTGATGAAGATTGTCAGATCACTTATTAAAAGTCACCAGTCAAAACACTCAATATCTTTTCCCTTTGAATTTCTACCAGAAAGTAGAACTGTACATGCCACTTCTTTTATTCCCTTCATATTCCACTTCTAGACACATAACAGATGCTCAATGAATAATTATAGATTAGCCAGGGATGATGATGACTGTTTAACTCTCTGTCCCTCTCTCTCTCTCATATATATACATTATATATAATATAATATATAATATATACGTGTATATAATATATATATGTATATATTATGTATATATATATATATACATAATGTTGGAATTGAAAATCATGCAAAATATTATCTTGCTCCACACATAGCTTTTTGGACCATACAGATAAAGCCTAATCTATGTGGCTAACAAGGTTAGTGGCAGCATGAAAATTAGAATCCCAGCACTAATCATCCAATTTCTATAGTCAAATCATTATAATATAATTTGGTTTTTAAAAAGGAATTTTTAAAAATCCTTAATTCATTTTAAAGAAAAATATCTAATATTTCTAGGGTCCAACTCAAGTCTTAACTAAATTTTTACATAAGTGGGGATAATAATTTCATGACCAAAACCTGTGTTGTGAATGTCAATATATTAAGCTGTTCTCTGGCATCTCCCATCCCTCCTCATAATTTTATCAGGCTTACAAGTATTTGCAGAACTTGGCTTGATAATTTTTAAAAACAGAATGGACTTGTAAATCACGCTATCTTTGAACTGAATACCTGGAGCCAAATGTAAAGCTGGCAAACAATGTTATAAAATTGAAATTGTGCAGAAAATTAAAACAGCATAAATATATTAGGATGCTTTTGCAACAAGTGAAGGAATTGGTCCCCTCTCCTAATGCGGTTTGCAAAACGGTTACTTATACACCTGTCTCTTCCTCTGTCCCCATAACCACAAGGCAAAACTCAGCAGGATATGGTTTTTCTGATTGATCTCTGCCCTGTAAAGGCTCACTGCTTCCGTTCAAACACAGGCAGTGAGGCCCTGAAAAACAGTAGCATCGAGAATAGGTAGATATTCTGTGGAAATATTCTGTAACTTTCCCAAGAAAGTGCAAGAGTACCTATAATGCAGGGAGAAAACTTTTTGCACCCATAGCTGACTGATCTAGTTTGGCCTTTAGGTGGCCTTGGGTTAAAAGAAAATAGATTGAGAAAAAAGAATATGTTGTCAATTTGAATTATTCCTTTGCTAACCACACCATGAACAGGAACTATAAAAGTTTATCATCTGATAAATTTTCCCCTTTCATTGACTTGTACACCCAGCCTTAACAGCCATTGTGTTCTAAGCTATTGGCTCCAAACTGTTAGAAAGCAAAGAAAGTGCAGGCAGAGGCACAACGCTTCGCATATGGTGCAACCCTTGTGTTTCAGCAACTTCACATTTGCCAAGAGCCATCCTCAGGTGGCTGTCAATGCTTAACAAACACAGACTGAAAACATCTGTAACTCTCCTCTTAATGCTTCCTGTAGCAGTGCCCAAGTTCCCTCTATGAGTGCAGGGTCTACAAAAGATAAAAGTTGGCATTAAAACAAAATAGGACAAAAGGAAATCCAAAATTTAGTTAAAGTGACGCTAGTTACAGTAAGCTGTTCTGTTTTCTTTTTCTATTCATGGTGATAGATGTACATGGCTTCATGACATGCCAGAATATGGGAAACAATATGCCAAGGTTAGGAACTCATTCAGCCATTCCACAAAATTGTTTAAAAACCTATTATGATACTAGGCATAATGATATGTACTAGGGAAACGATGCTGGTAATGTACCTGCAGAATGAAAGACAAAATTAACTAGTCCTCACAATGATCTAATGTCATATTGTCAATCTGACACAGGTTGATGCTAAACTAATTTTTAATTAAAAAATAATAATGATAATAATAATAACCACAATTCACTGAGTGATCAGTGACCTAAATATTGCATTTAGTGAGATAAACATGTATATATCCTATATCAATTCTTATGTAACTTCATCCTGCTTCCACAGCAAACTATGTCAGTGCACAATATCATCCCAAGATCCTCTTCTATCAAGAGTAGCATAACCTTATTCCCTGACATGTCCCCTAATACCTCCCGGACCTTAAGCGGTCACACAAGTGATTTCTGTTTATTCTCCCAAGTTTCGCATGAACGGAGAGCTTACACACTGCCACTCAGAGGAGTCCCCACAGGTAACTTGTGTTGCTATGCTATCAGAGGAGTCCCCACAGGTAACTTGTGTTGCTATGCTATCACCTTCCACAAAGACAGAGCAAAAGATGACCAGGACATGAAAGCTGTGATGGGAACTCACAGCTGCATCCTGGTACAGAGCTCTACATGCCACTCAAATTGTGAAAGAGATATGTATCTTACGCTTCAATAACGAAAAAGGAAGAAGAAAGGATATGTGAGCAGAAAAGGAAAGGAGGGCATCATACCCAGATAGGCTCCAAAGTATTGCAGCCCTGTGATGATGAAGCTCTTGCCCAGCCAAACACTATGGCAATCCCTCAGAGACAGGGGCTCTGTCAGGGCATCTCCCACCTGTACTGATCCTGGTGCAAGTCAGAGATCCAGTGATGGTTCACTGAGATCCAGGCAGTCTGCAGAGCTGGGACACCAACTAAGTCACCTCCTCTTGGTGCCCCTCCTCTTTAGTGCCTCTTAGTCATCTTGGCGCCCTCCCATTGCATCTGACATCACAGAAACCTGAGGCTCAGATAGGATACATATCCCAGCTCTGAAGGGATGCAGATATGGAGGAGATTGGCTAAGTAGTGTCCAGTGTGCTCCAGGGGAAAACCACAAATATGCTTTGGAACAAGTTACTATACTCCCTTGAGAAGCAAATGAAGGGTCCGTTGGAATCGTCCAAAAGCTGTGAGGATGGTCCAATCAGACACAGAAAACGACGGTGCAAGTAGGGAGTGGACAAGGGGGAAATACCTTTCTTGGGAAATATGAGAGTCTGACTCAGGGCTTCCCAGGGCTGGAGAGAAGTCTGCCCCTGGATAACGGTGAACTATTCCATTCACCCCCAGCAGGTAACACCACTTTGTTTATAGGTCTCAAAATTCAGGGAAATGGTTTTCAAACTGCATTCCAGAGAGCTGTACGGCTCAGAGAAGGTGCCTCAAGGAGAGGCCAGCAGGGATTTGGCAGGGTCAGCTATAAAGACAGGGAGTCTTGGGGTTTTCACTCCTGTTCCCAACAGAGCAGCTCCATTCTGTATGTTTTACACATTGCGATTTCATATTTGGAAAAAATGGCTCAACTGTTTTAAGAATTTTTGACAACCATTGGCTTAAGGACAATGTCATAAAAGTTTTTAGAAACGAAAACATAAATCCCTTGACACATTTTGTTAATGTGTTCTGCATATAATTTAGCACAGTGAGTCATTCCAGCAACCCAAGATCTTATTTATAAACCACTTGACAACTGTAGGTTTGTAGAAGTTAAACTTATCTGTTTCTACAAAGAGATACAGAGAGAGAGAGAGAGAGAGAGAACTGGTCCTGTTCCTGCAGAAGATTGTGAAGTATGACGGGATTCTCTCTATTTTGAGCAGTGTGTCTTACAACAGAAATATGAGGTAACGGAGAAGTGAGGGAAGGTGGGTGGTTGATTTAAATGTTTAATTGCAGCCAGTGAGGGTTTTGCTGTAACATATAAATTGTGAGTCCTTGTAGAGATATACTAAAGAGTGTCTGACCACGCTGAGAGTAAAAGGGAACTCTCTCAGGAATAGAATTGTGAAGAACGGCAGTGTGAGAACTAAACTGTGACGAACTGAAGGGGGAAAGGATCTGAGTTCAGAGCCAGGAATAGCCATCTGAGGATAAAGGAGAGAGAATAATCTAAAATGTTAAAACTGATATAAGTTGGGTTCATACAGGATTACCTCAAGTCATGATAAATTTATTGTAAAGATAAACATACACATGAGGACCACAGGAATCTCATGGCAATCCTGGAGCAGAAAACGCCACAGAGACTGAAACTCAGAAGTGGAGACTCGGACAGAGTTCTAGAGAGTGAATGGGTTTTCTTTTTACCTGGGGGGCAGAAGTTTATTGCTTGTCTGCTGCATAATATTCAGCTCCTGTCTGTCTCTGTTTTCTCTCCTTTTCTCTCTTTAGCGTATTTCCTTGTGGCCTTCCTGTCCCACCACTTTCTCTGAATGCTTTTTTCAACTTCTGCTTCAACTACCTAATCTCCTGGTCCATATTTCCAGTTTAAATTCACAAGAGTTTAATTTGCTCAGCTGATCCTTGTTTGGGCAGAGTTTTCACATGTCAGATCGCCTCACGGGTAAGGCTGTGGATTGGCCAGGTGCCCACTCCAGATCAGATGCTCTCAGTGAAGGCTGGGGGTTGATGTGGTACAGACTGTGGTCACCCTGTCTCTGGGATGATTGAGACCTCCTTCCTTCGCAGGGGCTGTAGATGAGGCACTTTCCCTCATGAGGATTAACAGCATGGCCAACTGGTCTAATACAGCAGTGGCGGGAAACAGAGAGAAATAGGGAAATAGATTCAAAAAGGGGAGGGGAGGAGAAAAGGGAGCATATCCAGAGTGTTCCACGGGAGAGTACAGAGATGTGGCCTCCTAGGACCTACATCAAGGCCCAAGAAAGAATGCATTAGCTCTAAGGAAAACTTTAAAATACAGTCCTGAATTGCTAAGAATGTGGCACATAAAAGAGGCTCCAGGAGATCCCTAGCCCCTTCCATCATGCGAGGCCACAGCCAGAGGGTGCTGGCTGAGAACCAGGAAGGGGGCCCTGCCCAGAAGGCAACCATGCTAGTACCTTGATCCTAGACTTTCCAACCTCCAGAACTGTGACCAAAACATTTTTAGGAGCCACCCACTGTGTGGTAGCTTATAATAATAGCCCAAACAGACTAAGGCAGTGACCACATAACACATGATCCATTTCACTCCTTTATGTACTGTCTCCAGCCTCCACCAGCTCCTTGAGGGGTGGAGAATTTTGCCTATTTGTTCATAGTTGTATTTCCAGTGTTCAGAACAACGCTCTGCATATAGTATTCATTCAAAAACATTTGCTGAGTGAATGAATATTTGATATATATTATTTTCTAGTTAATATATAATATAGAAAGTTAAAAAGAGGAAACAAATCTGCAAATAAAAAAGAAACTTTAAGATTCTGCTTCAGTAAGAGATCATCTTAATAAATGTGTGCTAGAGTTATGATCAATGGGTAGCAAATTCATAGAATGGTATCATTCTTCCTACTTATCTTTAGAGACAGAAAAATGTTGAACTTCTCCAAACTGAAACAAATTGTTCACTTTGGGGCATAACACAACTTGGCAACAAACATCCTGCAAATTCTTTGGTTAAAAATAGTGCCAAGTAATTGAGCTAAAAAAAGTTTTTTAATTACAAAAAAAAAAAAATGAGTTGCAGAGGGTTGGAAACAGTATTACGGTTTTTAAAATACATTTGGAAAGCTGACTCTTTCATATAAATTACATGGTAAGTGGAATGACTGTGCAAATGCTTACATAATTCTAAGACACTTTCCATATTATTCTTTAAGAAAAAAAATACCAATACTATTCAAGTACCAGAATATTATGCAAAATGAATACCTTTAATAAAAAGGCAAAAATATACTGTTTTGCAAGAATGCTTGTCTGGCTGGTCTAAAAACACTTCATGAGATAATAGGACAAAATGACCTAATCAACTCCCTCTAAAGCTAACATTTATGTCCAAAACAGTATAATATGGTTTTGTTTATTTAGAAAAGTAAAATGTAGTGATACTTTCCAAATTTCTTTTCTAGCATCTTTAAAAACAAAAGAATAGAATATGAAAATAAACTTAAGTGCACACGAGTAGGATAAATAGTAAAACTGATACAGCTGCAGAAAGATGAAATGAGTTATGTAAATGGAGCAATAAACTCTCCAATAAACTACTTCATACTACAAATATACAAATACACTACAAAAAGTATATTTGATAAATGAAAGGGTGTTACAAATACAGATGAAAGAGGTATAATATTAGAATTTTCACTTTTTTATAAAGACAAACATTTATTTCATGTTATTTGCAGTTTAAAAAATTTCCTTCAGATATATTTTGTAGCATTAATAAATTGACATGTTTATGATAAATTCATTCTGGCAATCTTTATATTATATGCTTCAAATGCATTCTTCTTTTGCTTAAAGATTATAAAATTTCAACACAACACGTAATTATTGTTTTTCCTCTTTCTTAATCTGACTTGATTATGTGTAAACTTCCATTTCAGGAAAGAGTAACATCTTTTCTCTAGGCTCCTTTAGGTATCAGGAATTAGAAGTATAATCCAATAAAATTCCAATGTGTGTGGAATACCTAATACCATACTAACCACTCCCATGAGATTATACATTTTACTTCAACACTTTTCGCCACTTGTGGTGGCTTTTTGTCCCCTTCCTTATAAGCATAAAAAATTTACAATTCCTCTAACATGAACTTATGCTGTTTTTTCTTTATAGCATAAGCATATCACTAAAAAACTCACTGTAAATAAAATTATATTAATATTAATAAATGTATAATTTTATTATAAAAATACAGGTTAAATACATACTATTTGAAAACTCAAAATAATTTTTTTTAATCTTCTAAGTTTAGAAAACTAAGTTTCTCAATTTGGTATGCAGGCTTTAAACATTCTTAATTAAAATTAATTTTTAATTACACAATTTAAAAGTGCTTTTCCTTACTTAAAAATTTCGATGAAAATTTTCTTTTGCCATCAAATATTCTTCTAAAGTATGAGACAACAATAAGCAGATTCTTATAGGATTTCTGAGAACTCACCCATTTTGTCTGGATTTGTGCTAATCCTTTAGCAGTCTGTTACTTTTAAAAATCATAACCCATACTATATTGTCTTGAAATATCACTTATTATTACTTTCCCTCTTACTAGTGTATAATTGCATGGCAAAAAATTTGTCTCTTAGCCATCCTTCTACTGCCATTGTCTAGAACATATAGGCAGGCAAGCTTATCACAATTCCTTAAACTAAACTGTAATATTGTTATATTATAGCGATGTCCCTTGATGTAACTATTTCTTCTTCTTTTTTTGTTTATTATTATGGAAAATTTCAAACAGAATAGAATAATGACCTCCATGCTCCCCTCACCCTGTTTCAAAATTATCAGTTCATGGCAATCATTTTTACCTATATCCTCATCCACTACCTACACCAATTTTATTTTGAAACAAATCCCTGAATGATATTACTTCCTCTTAAAATGTTTTAGTATGAATTCTTAAAGCTAAGAACTCTTTTAAACATAACCACAGCACCATTATTACACCCAAAATAATTTAATATTTATTCTTTAATGTCATCCAATATCCAGTCAGTGAGAATAATTATTTCTTCTATTTGTCCCAAACTGTATTTAGTAATACACATCAAATTACTAGTAGTATACCTAGAAGAGACTCCCAGGTCTAAGAAGTTTTGAAGTAAAATGTAAAGCATAATATATTACTAAGGTAGAAAACCAGAGTATAGGGAAAATACATTTTATTTACTTTTTATATGAGACAGCACTGAGAAAATAGTATTTAAGTTTGAATTCCCATGGTGTCTCTGCTTTCATTTGTTTAGAAAAACTAAAGCCTGCACAGGCTCGTACCTCTCCATTCTCTGATCAAAGAATAAATCTTTCCTTTGCTTCTGAACCAAAAAAATAAATAAGTAAATAAAATCTTCACAAAATTATTAACCAAGAAAAGGCTTCGCTCTTGTGCTTAAGTACTCCAGAGTCAGACGGCTCAGTGATTACAGGATATTGGCCAGGTCACAACAATTTCCTCACCTGTAAAGGGATCAAATATCACCTCCCAACTAAGACTGTTGAGTTAATGCAAACAACACATCCAGAGGAGTTCCTGACACTTAATAAGTCCTCAATAAATGATCACAGTTATTGCTGTTGTTTTAAAGAGAAATGAGAAAAAGAATACAGACAGCAGAGGTGGTTGACCTTTCTTTACTTCATGAATGAAATTCTAAGACTTTCTAAGCACACTAAGGAGCAGAGTTGGAAAATTCTTGTTTGCAGAGGCTTTTAACAATACATAGAAATTTAAAAACTGATACTGATCGGTAATCCTTAGATAATTATGGAAGACCAAAACTACCTATAATTTCACATAATTCCCAAGATTACAAAAATCCACTACTGTGTTTGGAACAATATAGAACAGTCTTAAACTATCATCTGACTCATTTTATCGTTAAACACATCTGTTTATTTTTTTAATATCCTCTTACAGAAAGGCTTTGGGTTTTACCTTGTGGTTAAGAGTGTTTCCTTAAAATCTACTTTTGTCCAATATAGAAACTACCTCAACACAAAATGGCTTTTTGAAGTCAAGCGGGGAAAAATCTAGTTCCCTTGTACTTCCAAGGAGAGAGAAGTGACATGAACCACTGGCACAGTATGCTTGGAGAGGCGACTAGCATAAAAGTGGATATTAAGAAATAGTTTAAATTTTAACACAAACAAGGAGAGCTCAGTCTCACACATGAGTTCTTTGCCCAGGCCTCCACCAGGTGCTATGAAAAAGACAGGCAGGGAGGAGACTGCAAGAAACTCCTCAGTGACACATAGGTACAAAACCCAACCCAATCCCTAGACCCTTCTCCCACACAAAGCAAAAGCCTTAACCTACTGGGAGACAAGTTGTAAACCATCCCACTCCCAGGGTCTAGGCAAATACAAAATGCCTCAGGGGGTGGGGCAGAAAGAACAGCTGTTTGCCCCTGGAGGCAGGCAGGACATTTGCTCAGGCCTAGGATCGTGCACTGATAGAAAGCTGAAATCAGCTCACGTTAGGGCAGCAGAAGGAAACCATGTCCCATCCAAGACCATCCACCCCCAGGCATGCGTGCACGTCTCTCACACACACACACACACACACACACACACACACACAAACACACACAAATACACACATAGATAGACAGAAGGATGAATTTGGCTCTCATGTGAGGGAGGGAAAGAAATGCTGAGAAATTGTAAAAGTGAGTCCCAAGTACACAGGGCCTGCTGAAGACTGAAGCTGGACCAGGATAGGCGAGAACTCTCCATCCTAACCATGAACCTAACACTGAGTAACAAGCACCAGGAGTCTCTCATTGGAGGATGGAGAGAGAACCCCTCACCGTGCACACGTGTGCAGGGACTGCTCATAGTGGGGAATGGACCAGAAACATGGAGAAACCTAGCCAGTACCCCAAACCCAACACTAAGCACAACGTAGCAGTGGTTCATGCCTGGAAAAATCTAAAGTCTGCTGAGCACTAAATTTGATTACAGCAAAAATAAAACCAAAACCCAGTTCAACTACTGACTAGATGGGTTCAGTCCCCAAAACTAATGACCAGAAAGGAGAGGAAGGATTGACCATTTCAGGAAGAAATGTTATTTATTATGAAACACACCCAAAAAAGCAGAAAAAAAACAATCAGGACAGAAAATGTTTAACAGAAAAGATTCAGAGATGACCAAGATGTTAGAACGAATAAAGTCTTTAAAATAACTATTCTTAATATATTAAAACCTGTAATGGTAAAGATGACAAAATTCCCATAAAATAAATGGGAAAATTTAGCAGGAAAAATGGAAACAATAAGTCAAATGGAAATGTTAGAAATAAAAACATTGATATTATATATGAATTCTTTGGATGAGCTCCTCATCAGATTGGATAAAGCTAAGGAAAGAATCAGTAAAGTTAAAAGCAGATCAATGGAATTTATCCAAATATAAAGAAAAAAAAGAATACAAAAACAGAACAGAACGTCCAAGAGTTGTGGGACAACAATTGGTCTAATAAATTAACCATTAGGTTCTGGGAGGAGAAAATAGGGAGAATGGGACAGGAGGAATATCTGAAGAGATAATAGCTAAGAATTTTTAAAGATTAATGAAAGACAACAAACAAACCACGGATCTAAAAAGCTCAGAGAAACCCAAGCAGGAGATATAGATAGATAGATAGATAGATATTTTAAAAATTAGACACATCCTAGTCAAACTGCTTTTAAAAAAAAGATAAAAAGAAAATCATGAAGGCAATCAAATAATAAGAAACATTACCTACAAATAAAGATGAAGTATTCAGCAGACTTCTTATCAGAAATAATGCAAAACCAGTCAACAAGGAAGTACTGAAAGAAAAAACTGTCAAAACAGAAATCTTAACAAAAATATCTTACAAAAATAAAAGCACAATAAAGACTTTTCAGACAGACAAAAGTCAATAAAATGAGTAGGAGTAGTGTAGGAGACCTGTACTACAAGAAATGTTAAAGGAAATCCTTTAGGCAACAGATTTGATACCACACTAAAATTTTTATTTACATAAAGAAATAAAGAGCTACAGAAATGGTAAAAATGATGGTAAATATTTAAAGCCATTTTTATCTGACGTTTAAGTCTCTTTTTAAAATAATTTACAGTTGCCAAGGTATGGGAGCAACCTAAATGTCCATCAACAGATGAATGGATAAAGAAGATGTGGTATATATATACAATAGAATATTACTCAGCCATAAAAAAGAATGAAATTTTGCCATTTGCGGCAACATGGATGGACTTGGCATTATGCGAAGTGGAATAAGTCAGACAGAGAAAGACAAATACCCTATACTATCACTTATATGTGGAACCTAAAAAGTACAACAAACTAGTGACTAAAACAAAAAAGAAGCAGACTCACAGATATAGAGAACAAACTAGTGGTTACCAGTGGGGTGGAGAGAGAAAAAAAGGTAGAGAAAATATAAGGGTAGAAGAAAAAAAGAGTTATTATGGGATTATATGAAATCACTTGTGTGAAACTTTTGAAAATTGTAAAGCATACAGAATTTAAAGAATCTTTCATTCAATAAAAAAATTTAAAATAATTGTCTAAAATTAAAATAGTAACAATATATTGTGAGATTTACATATATGTAGAAGTGAAATCAATGACAAAATGATTACAAATGAGGAACACAGTAAGGGGAATAGTTGTACAAATGAATATACAATCATAAACTATAAGAAGCACCGTGAAGGAAACATTCAGGGTTTTTTCAGAAGCTGTCATTTGTGCTTTTACAGAACATGCTAAGAATTTTGAACTGTATTTTAAGAGCATGGGAAATTAAGAAATGATAAGCAAGGAGTATCATAATAAAATTTTTATTTTAAAGATGTCATTCTAGTTACTTCCCAAAGAGTTGCTTGTTAGGGCAAAATGGATTCAAGAACAATTGGGAGACTATTTCACCAGTGTAAGAGCCACACAATGGAGTTTTTGGCCTACAGTGGATACAAGGGAGAGGGGGCAATGTAGAATGACTTGAGAAATATTTACGAGCTAAAATCAATGGTCCTCAGTAATGGAGAGAGATGTATAAGTTGTCTTTTTCACTGTAGGTCATGACTCTTCTGGTGACACACAGGTAATTTCCTAGCAAAAGAAAGTTGAGAGTATTCGGGAAAAATAAAATATAATAAATCCATATAAAAGATTCTGAGGCCCTATAACTGAATCACTTTGCTATACACTGGAAACATTGTAATCCAACTATACTTCAATTTAAAAATGTCCAAAAACACAATTCAATATCTGCATAGTATATTTGTATGTCTATAGTACAGTAACATTTAACCAGATGTTTTGAATGCTTCCAATTATAAATAAATTTTAATGAAATTTTTTGTTTTGCTTTTTTGTTTTGTTTTTTTGCGGTACGCGGGCCTCTCACTGTTGTGGCCTCTCCCGTTGCGGAGCACAGGCTCCGGACGCGCAGGCTCAGCGGCCATGGCTCACGGGCCCAGCCACTTCACGGCACGTGGGATCTTCCCGGACCAGGGCACGAACCCGTGTCCCCTGCATCGGCAGGCGGACTCTCAACCACTGCGCCACCAGGGAAGCCCTAATGAAATTTTTTTTTAAAGTTTCTGAGGCCTAAATATAGTATTTTAAGATACAGAATGCATTTTAACATAGTTTCTTCCAATGCAAATAGCAAATTAGTAGCATAGTGTGGATATTTTAAATATTGTGATTCCTCGCCTTTTAGGCTGAGCCCTGATTTTGTGTGCTGAGCCAGACCACCATTTATGAAAACAGGCAAAAGCTATAGGATTTTAAGTATAGCTGTGTCAGGACCATTCAATAAAATCATTTTTTCACAGTATGCTTCTGTTAGCCTTTTAATGACAAGTTAGCACACCACAACATTGGTTTGCATAACCGCAAAATTTGTAACTTCTAAAATATGTAACTTGCTGAATGGTTACTGTTTTTTTATTCCAAAATGCCTTGTAGTTGCATGAAGAAGAATTTAATTATTCATCCTGCTTTACTTGGAGTTCATTTCTGCCAGATCTTTTAAAACAGAGAAACCAAAATTTCTGAGACACAGAAACTTCTTTGGCATTCACAACTTTATGGAATGTTTTTTCTTAAATTCTTTAACTTATACTCCTAATTCCACAAATTATAATTCTAAATTATACAGAAATAATATATGAGCACCAATAGGTAATGGTGATTGATGTTCCTCATGTCTAAATAAACTTCATCATAAATAAGAATACTAAGACAAGTGTAAGAAAAATATTTTTCTTTGAATGTTTAATTCAAAGGTTATCATACTAATTTAATTTTCAAAAATTATGAAAATAATGAATTTTAACTATAGAGATATATTTAGAAAAATATCCACTCCTTCTGGTTCAATATGAAAGGAGAAAAAAACATACGTTATTTTCCCTTTCCCTACAGTCCTGCTGAAATGTCAGAAAAGTACATGAGAAATACAGCACATCTCCAAAAGCTCTGGATTAGGAGAGGATTCTGCAGAGATCACAGTTCCTCTGTCCAGTAACTCCCCAGAAGAATGCTAAGTTTATTATTCACTAGGGTGGGAAGCAAAAGTGGACCATGGAGTGATTATCAAGTTTATTTTAAAGGGCCACAAGAGCTGATTAGAGCATTTCCAGATGCCATGATTAGAACACTGTCCAGTTGTACCCAGATCCTCACAGGAGTCACCACTGAGCCTGGTTCTTTTATTTCTAGCTTGGAGATCCAGGATGTCATAAATCATGAAAAGAGAAATGGTAATTTTTATTTTCCTAGAAAATTGACCTCTTATCTAGATTTTCAAACTTACTATATTGAATTACACCTAGCACTCACTGGTATTTTTTAGAACACTTTTGTTATATGTACATATATTTGCTTTGACAGTTCCAATGTCCTTAATTTATATTTCCCTCTCTTTGATTTTTTGGTCAGACTAGCCAAGTTGTTCTTAGAATATTCAAAGAATCAACCCTTGATATAACTTATTACCAAGTCCTGCTGATTTAACCCACTAAGTATTTCTCAAGAACTTGCTCTTCTCTTCATCCTCATCATTATCACACTTGTCCAAGCCACCATCATCCTTTGCCTGGCAACTGTGAAAGCTGCCTAACATCACTACAGCATCACTCCCTGACCTTCCTCCAATCCATTCTCCACATTGCAGGCAGTGATCTTTACAATAACACAAATTTTACTCCATCTCCACTCCTGCTTACAATGTTTCAAGGAGTGCCAATTGTGTACCCATAGGAAAAAGGCAAACTCTAACATAGCCTACAAAGTTCTGCCTGGTCAGCACCCCACTGGCCTCTGATCTCTGGCCTCGTCTCACCCCACGTGCCCCACTTGTTCTCCCCATTTCATCCACACTGGATTTCTTTCAGTCACGTGTATTCAACATGCTCCCTTATCTCAGTGGACTTTTGCAGTGTAGGGGGGATGATTCAGTCCTGTCTCTTTGCCTCACCAGAGGGTAAACTTTATGAAGGGAGGCTCCCACTAACGTGGCTTCCACTTTATCCCTGGACTTAGTAGAGGACCTGGCACACAGTGGGCATGCAATACATTTTTGTTAAATTAATGAACGATATTAACAAGTCTGTGACATTGTGTGGAGAGATGGCATGGTTTGGATGGTGAAAGCTTTGAATGTGAAAGTGAACGTTTTTCAGTTCTTCAGTATTTCTCTAAATAGATTCCTCTCCCTCTTTTTCCTTTGCTTTTTCTGGTACTCCTAATATTTTTTTTTTAATGTCTTGGGATTCATTCTCTAAATTTCTTATCTTTTCCCTACAATTTTAGATCTCTTTGTATTTTGGTTACCTTTGGGGAGATTTATTTGACCTTATCTTCCTACTAATAGATTTTTTTAATTAGCCATATATTTCTAATATGTATATATGCTCTGATTATCCCTGTGAGTTTTTAAAATTTTTATGAATCAGTATTATCTCCTTTGAAGTTTTCTTCTACTGCCTGTATTTTCTCTTTTTTCTCTGAGTTTCATTTTCTATTGATCTGGTTTTGGTTTCAGTATTCTATGTTGGAGACGTCTCTCACATGTTTAATTATTATTTTTGATTTATTCATGTTTAAGAGATAACAGCTGGCAGATTGGAAGTTTTACAGGCGTGGGTGCATTTTGTTTAGTGGAACCCAGCCAATTTATTGAGCCGTCCACAGATGTCAGTAATCATGTGTCTTTTCTGAGGAGCGCTACAACTTCTCCAGGGAAGAATCTGTTTATTCTTTAATCTACTTTAATCTACCAGCAATGCTGTGCCAAAAGGCGCAAGTCCAGAAGGTACAAGAGAGCTGGGTGGCCTCACTATTCATTACGTGGGTTTTCACGTCATCTTCTCTTTTTGGTATGGCACTCCTTGCTGCTATTCCTGCTATCCCTGGCCTGGAGTTTCTTGGTTCAGTTTCCCCAAACAAGAAACCTCCAGACACATGCCAAAATCAGTGAGGGCTGGGTTTCTAACTGCACAGAACACAGGAGGGAACCGTAACGTCTAATTGATCTTTTTGGACTTCTAAACAATCCCTAGGTTTCCGCATTCAGTCCCTACCTTTGGAAATCACCACTGACTTTTGGAGCAAAGAAAATGTTCAAAGGAGTAGTACCATAATTTTTGCTAATTGTTTTATTATGAGACTGAAAGTGCCTCTATGATCAGTAGTCCTCTAATGGGACTTTTCTCCCTAGGCCTATGATCACTAGCCTTTTTACAACTGGCATACATAGAAGATGTGAAGCAGTGACAGTGTAACAGTACTTCATACTATAACTCAGCTACTTCTCTCACAGTAGAAACTATGTGTGCATTTAGGTTTGAGATACTCAAGAATTCAAAGCGCTGTAGCTAGGATTTTGTTTTCTGCTTGAGAACCAACATGGATCATTGAGAAGAATATCAGACTGGGAACAAAAAGACCTACATATCAGTTCCAGCTCTCTCAAAAAATTACTTCTGTATCTTTAAACAACTCACTTAACTGCCCTAACAGTTTTTTGATCTGCAGAATGCTGAGATTGGATTAGTAATCTCTAAAATCCTTTCTATTTCTAATATCATAGGACTGACTAAGGTGATGTGATGGTACTTTGACGAGAACAGAATAATAGACAAAAACACCTACCAACCCTTTAAGAAGCTTTGACTCTAACACTTTCAGTAATTAGTTGCAAAGATTAATGACAGTGTCATCTAAAAACAAAAATATCATAACATACTCATTATCAGATAGAATCAAGGATATTGAACTTGCAAAAACTGAGACCCTTTCATTTCTGGCCCTCTTTAATTAAGAGTTTGTTTAATTTCTTTTTTAATACTGACAGGGCATTTGTGAAAAGCAGGGCTAGGTTTCTTCCTATAAATGTAGATAAATAATTTCTTATATTTATACAGTTCTTTACAGTTTTAAAGCACTTTTAACTGCATTTTCCATCTAATGGCCATAATGACCTCAATGAAATCAGTAGAACAGGTACTGGTGTTATCCTCATTTCCAAATAACAATATAAAGAGCCCCTGATCGTTACAAAGACAGTAAGCAAAACCCGGACTCCTAACTTCAAGCATGATTTCCATATCTTGTGCTGCTTTCCCAGAAAGGTCCTGGAAAATAAGCACACTATCCTTACAAATAGATATATCTGAGTGGTTTATTAAAGACCAAAGTTTATAAACTAGTGAGTATTGGATCCAGTGTCTCACTATCTTCATTCCCAACATGACCCTCAGATATCAAAAGTAATTTTCACTTCACAACCTAAAGCAACAAGTTCAATTATACTGTTCTGTGTTGGTAGAAGTCAAAAATATATATGTTATGGCTAAACTTTGTTCCACCAAACTTGGAACACAAAGTAACATTTAGGTTTAGTTACATCATCCATCCATGACACAAAGCAACACACCCTTCTCTTTTATAACTTCCTAGTGTCCCAAGCCTTAAAGGGTCACTGAGCGCTCATTAGGTAGGATGCCTCCTGAAGATCTGTAATCCATTCAAAAGTGTTATCAAGGCATTGGGTATGTGTCCCTCTACACCATCAACCACTCCCCCTTCCAGAGCTGAAGGATCATACCCTTTGTCCCCTCACATTACTTCCATTAGTCTTTAGAAGAACACACTCAATCTTCTTGAACTGTCCACAATGAATGTCCAGTGTAGCATCACCTTCATTCCTAATGGATGTGACCCCTGTACTCAGAACAGAGGTCTCACTTCTTCCAAGAATGAGTCATTGGAGAATATGTTCCTCCTCAGGAGCTTCAGCTGTCAATGTCACTGAGATGTATTTTGATCCAGAGTTCACTGAGGCAAGCAATGAATTGAGATGGATCATTTAATCCCACCTCCTGTGAATAATTCCCAACCATGATTTAGATCCTTTAAAAATCATGTTCTTTTGTAATCAAATGTAAAGCAGTAGATAAAATTAGAAATTGCAAATTTATATTTTCACCCTGTGAGATTGCCTAACAATATAGGGAATTTATTGGCTTATGTAACTGAACTGTGTAGAAATGTGATTAAGTGACTGGATACAGTGACTCCAACTTTATCACCCAGGACCAGTTTCCTACCAAGTTTCCACTCTGTTTCTGCAGTGGAGGCACCAGCCTCGGGCTCTACACAGTGACTGGAGACGGGACACTCTACCTCGATGGTAGTAACGTCCTTTTGGGTTTATAAAATTCACATCCTCATGTCCCAACAAAATTTTCTTTCCATCTCATTGGCTCTGTCTGGGTTATTTACCCATCCCTCAGAGGATCTCTATTGCTAATAATGTGGCCACTCCTAAGTTCGATTCAACCACACTCAAATAATATCGAATTAGATGAGTGTTTTTCAAACTGTACCTAATCTCATTTGTGGGCCATACACTCACAATACAATGGACTACAAGCAGTTTTCTAAAAGAATAGACTAATAGAATAGAACAGAAATAAAAATATCAGCACGCATCACCATTAGTAATATTTTTTGTTGCAACTTGCTTAGTTTTATATAAATGATGTATGTGTTTGGTGGGTAGTGACGTAATTTATTTTCTGTGAACTGCTGTGGAAAAGTTTGAAAGGTACTATTTAGAACAAGAGAAATTTGTACCTTTCCCAGGAAAATCAAGGTGTTGATTGGAAATGGGAACAGATGCTGGATAGCAGCTGAAAGACAAATATATACCACATGGTATTTGATTTATCATCTTTATAGTACACAAACTATTTGCTCTTTTATTTTTTACTAACTGTAGTTACTTTTAAAGTAAGAGCACTAGCTATTTGACAAATGTTTTCTGTGAGTTTGGGAAAGCAGTATTTTTTAAAGGCCGTTTAAATCTTTCATCTCTGCCATTCTGAATAAGAGGTATATTTCCCCACCTAACAAGCTCATTCCACTTGTGCCGTGAAGTAAGCATGACCTTTAGCTCTAAAGCTCTGTGTGCTCAAATTCCAAGTTATTTCTTGATAGTTCCTGTCTTTTTTATTCATGATGGTTATTTTAATTTTAATCTACAGACTTCCCTACAATCAGTCTCTGGATGGTGTCTGTGTGCGTAAAGAAGAAATAACGTAACAGCAATCAGGAGGCCCAGACACCAGTCCAGTCCCCGACCAGTCCTAGCAACTTGGGTCTTATTCTCAGTGGCTCAGTTTCTTGAAATGTTTAACATTTTTAAATGGTGAAGTTCACTCCTAAGAGAACTTCCGTCTTTACAAGACTCATTTGAGTAACAGCAAGTTGAGCAGGGTTTTTCAGTTGTTAAGGAAAAAGATATATAGCAACTTTTATTTCTGTATTACCAGATCATAACACAGTAGGAGGAAAGAAGTCTCCCGGTGAATGGACATACAGGAATACAGGAACATCAGATAAAGTGTTATGTTTATTAAATGAGTTAAGAGGTGTTAGATATCAAGCACATTGTCTGGGTCTTGGTAGCTTCTCAATAAGAGGAAAGGAATATCAATAAACACCTGGTAAACAATGTTTAATTTCATCAGTAACAAAAGAAATACAATATACTATGATGATATACTATTTTTCACAAGATTAGTGACAGTGATTGAGGGTGACTCTGCCCAAAACTGTTTTAGGTATATGATGTAAATATGTAGAGCCATGAATATAAAAATCTCCAGAAGAATATAACAATAGTTACTTGTATTTTGGTTATCTAGGTGGCGTGCGTGTGTGTTTAAAAAATCTTTGATATTGCACAGGAAGTTATAAAATAAAAATAAACTATTTTTTAAAGACAAGAGGCAAAGGTGAGGGGAAAGCAAGTAACAGAGACTTGGAAATAAATTTTTGAAATAACTCAAGGCCATTTCCTTGACAAACTGCCCCAATGGCCCAATTCTGCTCCCAACATGAATTAGCCTTCTGAGTCACATACCCATTGCTCAAACCATTACTGAGAACTTAATCTCAGCTTAATCAGAAAATATTTATTAAAGTCTCCTCTGTGCCCATTTTGAGCTATTTGTCGTGACAGATGTAAACCAAAACAATAAATATCCTTAGAAAATGCATAAATTTATTAGGAAGGCAAGACTTCACAGTAGAGCAGCAAAGGGTAGAAGCCTAGAGATGAATAGCAAATTTTGAAATACAGATTAAGAAGTGCAGAATTAGAAACAAGAAAAATCAATACGGACTGAATAATCAGAAAGTTTCATACATCAGATAGAATCTACTGTAATCTTCTACAGAGATATCCTTGTGTCTCCTCCACTGACCTCTACATAAACCAAGATATAAACTTACTGTGTATTTCCAAAATCCTCACAAGCTTATGGAGGGAAAATAAACGAGGACATGGTGTTTGCAAGAACATTACAAAGCCCCTGCCAGTGTAATCATTCCAGGCAGAATTGTCCTCCAACTCTGCAGCCAATGGACTATTCCTTGCCAAAACAACCCTCATGGATCCCTGGACCATCTGCAGTGGTGAATGGAGAAGCCCCTTCTGCTCCACACCCTGTTTGTGTCTGTCACATGTCAGGTTCCCCAGGAAGAAAATGCTGAGGCAGAGTTTTGTGTGTAAGACAGTTATTAGGAAGTTCTCTTAGGCTCAATATCTATGGAAAGGAAGAGGAAAAAATTAGGAATGGGCAAAAGGAGAAGTTGAATGCAATCTCAGTGGAGGCCCCAGCCAACTCTCTGGGAAGTTTTAAAGCTAGAATGATCCTTCAGAGTTGTCCTGAGTTAAGGAGATAACACTTTTATTTCCCATGTAGATTAGTCACTGGACACAGGCCATCCCAGAAATGGAGTGTGACCTTGGGTGAGTTGCTTCTCAGCAGAAGCATATTCTGTAGAGGGATAACAGCTGAGGTCTTTCTGCTTATAGCACTTCTAGAAACTGGGGGAGTAAATCCTTCAATCCTAAAGTGGAAATCTGGGTGGCTTATCACAGTGTCCACCACATGGCCTATGTCGGTAATGCTGTATCACCCCAATACCCCTGTAGGCCCCCAGAACAGGGTTGTGCTGTTCCTCTCTATTCACATTCCCCATCTTCTAATTGATTCTGCTACCCAAAGACCTCAAAATATACGCTCCACTGAAAAGAGAGGCAGGGATACGAGAAGCCTTAATATGAAAGTCACATTCAGGTCAGAATTCTGTTGTCTCATAGCTCCAGGGGTGCGATCTGTTAGCACGCAGTACTTACAAGAATTCTGTTATCTAGGCATCTCCAGCAACAATGTGGTCTGTGTGTTGTTGGCATTGCTTTTCCTCCATACTTTTCCACTGGATGATGAAGCAATGGTTCCATGTTCCCTGGAGACCACAGCATAACTGTTCTTTTTAACTATTTTTCTTGGTCCATTTGGCCTACTATAACAAAGTACCATAGAGTGGGTGGCTTATAGACACCAGAAATTTATTTCTCACAGTTCTAGAGGCTGAGAAGTCCAAGATCAGGGTGCCTGCATGGTTGGGTGAGGGCCCTTTTCTTGGTTCATAGCCAATGCCTTTTCATGGTGTTCTCACATGGTGGAAGGGCAAGGGATCTCTGTGGGGTCTCTTTTATAAGAACACTAATTCTATGCATGAGGACTTCAACCTCATCATCAAGCACCTCTCAAAAGCACTACCTCCTAATACCATCACAGCTGGCATTAGGATTTTAACATGAATTTGGGGGGAACACAAACATTCAGACCATAGCACCATCACACCTGAATGCAAGAGAAACCCAGAAAACACAGAATTAAAATACACCTTCCCACCACTCTGAGGCACTGCTTCTGCTGCTTTGTTATATCCTTCCAAGATCTGAAAACTAGGAAGGCCCAGGACCCTCTCCAGAGGGCATGTGTTTTGCCTGTGTCCCCCTAGCCCCACCTATCCCTACAGAGAACATTCAGCAACTAAGGCCTGACCTTTCTCTAACAGGGGTCATATTCCCTACCAGCCCACCCCCCCACCCCCAGGTTTCAACATGGGACGGACAGACTTCCCCTCTCTCAATCTGGGCCCTATGAGGAAACACTTTCCACACATTTCAGCATAAATGCCTTTACCACAAGGTGAAGGCCAACATGGCAGTTGTTAGCTATTAGGGCCATATAAGGCCAATTTCCTGTCAGTGGGGCTGGAAGATTCAAAAAGGATGCATCTTATTATAAAAAACACAATTGGAAAGACAAGCCTTTTACAGAAGTGGGCAGCATCATTCATTCTGTATTTCAAAATACCAAGTCTGGCATCCTGGGGAACGGATGTTAAAGAGGTTGCCAGTCTGGTTGCCTATGTAAGCCTGTAGCAAAGAAGGGAAAGGATTAAGCTAATATTTTTCTCAGTACAGTGAACTAAGAAAGTGCCTGCTTTAGAATCAGATCTGGGGTAAAAGCCCAGCTCTTCAGTTAATAAGCTGTGTGATGTATTGAGAGTACTTTGCCTCGCAACCTTGGTTTCAGGTTGGAAAATGGGAGAAAATATCACTACCCAATAGGACTTTTGTAAAGATTTAATGAATAACTAGATAAATCTCACCCCAATATAGTATCTGGCAGATGGTAGGCACTCAGAAAACAGGAGCTGTGATTATCACTTCATATGGAATTTGACGGGGCCTGTTCTCTCCAAGGAGCAAGCTATACCTTTGTAAACAAGAACGTTTCGATTTCTTCTATGCTGCATCTATTTTTCTTGGTTATTTCTCACTATTGAGTAAGGCGTTTGAAGAGCTCAGGATTTCTCAGTTGCATTAAGAAAAAAATTTAAGTCAAAACCCGAGTCTATGCAAGTGGTCAGGGAGGCAAGTGCCCACTAAGGGTGGCAGTGTGCCCTGGGGTTGGTCACCACGGTGCTTGCACTAGCTGGGAGAGCATGGAAATTTCAAAGGAAAAGTTGGGGCCTTGGACTCTTAATTCCTCTTCCCAGAAGATTACCACAGTTTGGAGGTTCTGGGTATTATTATATTAAGGATGCTGCTGTTTCCTGCAATACCTGTATTGTACAAGTAAAATGCACATGAGGCTTTTCTGAGAGAACACAGAGCTAACATGATTAAAAGAGGGTGGTGCTCAAAGGTCTACAGGGGCTTGGTGAGTAACATGCATAAGTGAAGCAAGCCCAGTGGAAGAATGATCAAGAGGCAGTAAGAAGTGTCCAGGGCAGCGATGCTCAGGGCATGAAAGCACACGCCCTGCCCTAAAGGGGCCACACTGACAGCCTGGGAATGTGGACCAGCCATTGCCACAGCTTCCAGTATTTTTCTAGAGAAAACAGATATCAGGATTTTTATGTAAATTTTTCAATTTTGGCCATTAAACTCAGTTTCATTCGGTTTGTGCAAGCCCTAAACCTATGTAGAGAGAGAAGTAAGGATGAGATCATAAAAGTCAGAATATCAACACTCTCATAACTTCAGTTATTACTTCTCTTTATTAACACTTCTCAGTGTTTTATGCAAGGAGAGTATTTCCTCACCAAAGAAAACTGGTTTTGTAAACAACGGAGCAGGAGTAGGCCCTGGTCCAAGACATGCCAGTGTGGAACATTTAAGACTCAGTGAATGAACGTAAGAAATTCTATCAGGCTTCACAGTTAATCGTCCATATTTACACTAAGCTATATATTTAGTTACCAAAATGATCATGCGAAACAAAGTTTTACATACTGATGCTTTTCCCTACATGCCCACAAAAGACAGTCCTCTTTTATTTCCCCACTGCCAAATCTTCACTGTAACTCATCCATTCTTGTAATCATTGTCACTTTTCCACAGTCAATGCCATGGCTGCATGCACTCCATCTCTTTTAATTCTAAACCAGAACACAAGATCTAGGAATATGAAGTTTGTTAAATCCCTTGACCCAGCTAAGTACACAATGCAGTAGTTTACAGCAGATGAGGGACGTCTGAACCTGAGGACCAACCTCTCCCACTGAGGAGGTAGAAGTGCTGAGACTCATGAATCAGCCTCAGGTGGTAAGATTCCAGCCAGGAGGGAGTTCAATATCCAGAAGAGGATAAAAGACTTAGGTGAAGGTCCAAAGAAGGTGTCAAGGCACTTTGCACATGCTACCTCTTAGAGCTGCCGCCATGTAAACGCCAGGCTGATTCCACTCAGGACCAGCTCAGAGTTGCACGATTCAATATTACTATTGACAATGAGCTCCTGTCATTAATGAAGATCTTTTCAGACAAAGTTCTAAAAATAGCAGAAAATGTTTGGTCTCTGAAAACCAGAGAGAAAGGGCTGTGTGACAGGGATTTCTATATTTACAGAATGGTTACTCTGTTTTCATACCTGAGTGGTAATTTCACACACAATAATGACACTGGTGGAAAAGCCATCTTCCAGGAGAAATATGCTGCTAAGAACGTTTTCTGGAAGCATACCAGTCCTGGCACCTTGTCTAAGGCAAACGTTGGATCCAATGCAAGTGGTTCTAGAGTCTTCATCTGTCTTGCTGGTTAGCTGGATGGAAATAACATAGTCTCTAGGCTAGTGAAAGGTAGCCCCATGGAAGTGGTCAAAGCCATGGACAGTCAGCCATGCTAACCCCAGCCCTTCTGAATTTGGGGTATCTGCCTTCATATACTACTACTTTGTGCTCTTACTTGTTACCTCTCTTACATTTTCTTCATCCCCTCTGTAAGTTTAACTGAATATTGGAATAAAGTTATGGCCACAAAATAGAAACTAATATCAGAAATAAATCATTATGAGGCAGAGTGCAGGCACAGGGACAGGGCGGCGGGGGCATAGGGATGGGTCTAAAAAAGGCCATATACAGAGATCAGGAATGCAGGGCATCGCAGAGCTCCAAGTGGACACAGTAGAGCTCAGTAGTTAATACAGGGTATTATGGAAGTACAAGCAAGGAAACTAAAGGACAAGACGAATTATTAAGATATCATTAAGATTATTAAGACAGTAACCACTTACTAAAGCCAGCATCCTCAAGGAACCTGAATCTTAGAATCAAGACAAAAGTCATCCTACACCCTCTAGGCCAGTGCAAGCCTGGCAGAAAGGACCCCAGAGTCCTGGACTATGTATATGATTTATTTCAGGATTTCTCTAAAGGGGTAAACTCTGTCAGATTAATGCCTTGGGGGAATGTGAAACATGTAATTTTGGCTTTTCTAACTTTTAAAGAGAAGACAAATTTCATGTAAAATTACCAAATATTCAGTGTTGGCCACCAATTCAAAACTTAGGGACTGCTCGTCCTAGAGCTAGAGGTAAAGGATTCCGCTGTATAGACTGCACATGTCGGAGCAGAAATTAAGGGAGGTTGTTACATGTAAAAAATCAGTAAAATGTACAGAAGTAAATCCACCTTCCTAATTTCATGGAGAAATGGCTCTTTACATTAGAATTAGGAGAAAAAAATACTTATTTCTTTTTGTGGCCAACCCAATATAATTTGGCAAGAAAATCTAAGATATTTCTTTTCCTTATGTTGATTAAAGACATTTTTAAGAATAGTCATTTTGGATAAGTATGGTTAATAAACACAATTAGGTATTTAATAAGGATACTACTGCCTTGTAATTTTCTCAGATTTAAACAAGAAATATCTTTGTCAAGTCAAAGATAATGTCAGATCTGAAATCTGACAGTCTACCCATAGAACATGACTTGCAGATTTCCTAGAAGATATTCAAATCCACTCTGGGCAAAGAATGTTCTGGAACTGAAGAAAAGTTTCATTGATACCAGGAGTTCTCACTTTGTGTTTTAAGTCTGCCACTTTTTTTAGTAAAACAGGAGCAACTGAACATGCTTCTTTGTCCTAGACATGGAAGACCAATTGAGTTTTCTTTGAAAATGACTTAAGTATTTTGAGATTAAATTTTTTCCTAAGTTTTGTATTATTCTCAATTCCAATATGATATAAAAGTTACACACCAAGGAAAAGAAATCCAGTAGAGCAGAGCAATCCCTTAAGAACACCTATTGAGCCCCAGAGGATCTGTTCATATATCAGATTGTAATTCATTTCCCACTTACCCAGAACTTACTGCTATACACTTCTAATAAAACAAACTAGATTGTGAAATTCAGAAACTGCTAAGGTTGGCTAGCAACGCTTTTCCACACAAAAGGAAGCAATTCTGGTGCACCTGAGATGCCAAGGGACTTAGAAAACAAAACCCACTTTTTTCACTTGTCGCTTATCTTGGGATGTGTTGGTCAAAATCATAAAGAATGTTTACCAGCTGAAAGCTCTGCTAAAACACTCAAATAATTTGTTTGCATTGGAAAAAAAACCAGATGCTATCACGTTTTAAAAGATATATTTAAACTGGGGCTTCCCTGGTGGCGCAGTGGTTGAGAGTCCGCCTGCCGATGCAGGGGACACGGGTTTGTGCCCCGGTCCGGGAAGATCCCACATGCCGCGGAGCGGCTGGGCCCCTGAGCCATGGCCGCTGGGCCTGCGCGTCCGGAGCCTGTGCTCCGCAACGGGAGAGGCCGCAGCGGTGAGAGGCCCGCGTACCACAAAAAAAAAAAAAGATATATTTAAACTATATCAAAGGAGAAATAGGAAGGGATATGAATACTAGGAACAAAAGGTAAAAGCAATAAATCAAATTAAATCCATATCTAATTAAATCCATGTCTAATCCATATCTAATGGTGGTGAGAATTCTGATGCCTACCAGGATATATAAAACATAGTCCCTTCCTATGGGGATAGGGAGCTAAAGGAGCTAAAATCTAATATACTAGGGAAACAATAAAAGACATGAAATGATAAATAGTTTCACGTGCATATAGTGCAAATACTCCGAGAGGAAAAAATGAGATGAAGCAACACAGTATTAATTACCAAAATAAAGTCACAATCACTACAAAGAAGAAACGATTGACTTCAGCCTGAGTTTTCCCTGAGAAAGAGAACTTGAGCTCAGTCTTGGAGGATGGGTGCAACAAGTGTGGTTGTAGTGACATATTATGTTTTACACACTTGAACGTGCAAAAACTGTGAAATTACTTTATTCAAATCAAATATGACCCAAGCCTGTGTGGTTCCTTGAAGGCAGGTGATTGCTGTTTCTGTGCCAAGTTTGGACAGGAGAATCTTGGTTTATGCCAGAGCCCTGGTAGCCAAGGTTCCTCCTACTTGGTAAAGTAGGAGCTCCTTCATTCCTTTGCACACTGTGCCACCCAGGCTAGCATTGCCAGGCAGGAAGCAAGCATAGGTCTCCCCTATGCTTCACCTGCCAATCTCCTAACATTCCCAGTGTATTACTCTCTCTAGTAGGATGAATAGTGTTCCCCCCAAATCCATATCTACCTGGAACCTCGGAATAAGACCTTATTTGGAAATAGGGTCTCTGCAGATGTAATTTAAGGATCTTGAGATGAAATCATCCTGGGTTTAGGGTGGGCCCAAAATCCAATGTAAGTGTCCTTAGAAGAAGAAGAAAGGACACAGAGACACACAGAATACCTCATGAAGATGGAAGCAAATAATGGAGTTCTGTGTCTCCAAGCCAAAGAACACCAAGGATTGCCAGCAAACTAGGAGAGAGGCCTGGAATAGCTTCTTCTTCGGAGCCTCCAGAAGGAACCAACCCTGCTAACATGTTGATTTTGGACTTTTGGTATACAGAACTGTAAGAGAATAAATTTCTGTTGTTTCAAGCTACCAAGTTTGTGTTAATTTGTTGCAGTAGCCCTAGGGAACTAATACACTCTCCTTTTCCCCACCAACACAGTCCCCTTCCTGCTTTCCCTCAATCCCAAACATAAATCTCTCAAGGACTTTGACCTTCTGAATAAAATCCGGAAAACAGTTTGTCTATCAACAGCTTCTATTTTCTGACTGGAAGAACCCCCTTTTTCCCCTTAATTCAAGGATCTACAAGTGCCTGAGAACCTGTTTGGACAAAGGAGGGAAAAAGATATAACAAAATGCAAATAATATTTCCACAAATTATACATGTGGAAAGTATATGGACAAAAGTGAAGGTTGGGAAGTAAATATGCAAAGTACTGACTGGATAAACCATTATCAAGAGACAATGAATGTACCATTCTAGAGATAAAAGTGCATTAAAGTAACGAAATGGTCTAACATGAATTAAAAAGAATTTGGGGCAATATTTAAAGAACACTGAATGCAAGGCTAAAAGGCTTAGCCGGAGATTTCCATATCTCCGTTCATGGCATCCTTTTTATCTCAGTAATTTTTTCGTGACACCTCTAGACCAAAAGAAATACCTAGTATCTCCATTTATTACGTAATTAAGTTCAAACAACTTAATAAATATTTATGTCCTAACAAGTTAGTAACCATTTGAAAAATAAATATAACACATTTAAAGAAAAAAATACATTTTCTTTCATTCTTAACCGTAATTATTTACTAATGGGATGTATATGCTTGTTGGGCACTGCACAACTTCTCAAGAGTCAAAATCAGACTGGATGTTACCATCTTCATTTCATGTCCCACATTGTTTTCCAAGAGGTATTTGATTTTTTCATAGCAATTGTTGAAAAGTCACCTTTGAAAAGATCAGATGCCACCAAAAGGAATTGTAGCACAATCAAATATTAAAACTGCAAACTACCCTGAGATAGTAGTTTCCACAGTGTCTGGCAAATGTCCACTATCCTTCCTTCAATTTTTACAAAAATTCTGTGGCATCCCTATGAATTCACTGCAGTACCCTGGGTGTTCATAGTCTGGAAACCATTGGCTTACACATTAATCTCTAATGACAAATACTCAAAGTTTTTGAGCAGAGGAATAACCTAATCAAAGCAATGTTTTAGGAAGACTTATTGAAAATTGGAAGGCAGACTAGGCTGAAGACGAAGAAGACTAAAGAAGGGAGACTCAGGTATTTGGTTCTGCTAAAATATTTTTTACCATAACCATTATTTAATATGTATGAAAATTTCTTATATGTGGAGGGCCTTTGAGTTGATTGGCAAAAGTAGGGGTGCTATGTTAATGAGAGGAAAAATTATAAAGCAAGCACTGTTTTGGGCTAGAGAATGTGACATTAGATATGAGATGTTAAAACGTAAATACTATGGCAAATCATTCATTATTCTGAAACTGCAAGAAGATCCAGAGCTCAACATTCTGAAGCCCTCCTTCTTAGAGCAGACATTTGACAGATGATATAGGCAGCACAAAAACTCCACTTAAAATGGGGTCTCAAAAACCAATGTCATTTGGGAGTGTGGAAAGACAACCAGGTTTCCACTTTTCCTTGTGATTCCCTCTTTTCAAAGGAATCATTTGCTCTATTATTGGCAGAATGCTTCACATTCAGGGTTTGTACATGTATATTTGTGAGGGAAGTAGGGATGGTTGCTGTTTGACTTTCAGGGAAAATTTGAGCTTTAGAAGATTTGTGCAAAAGTAGTTTTAGAAGTATAGCACTAAAATTAAGTGATCTATACAAATAAAATATGCTCTATATTCTGTAGTTATAAATACTTTTTAATAAAGAATTCTTCCTTCGCAGACCAAAAAAAAAAAAAATCAATTTCACTAGAAAAACCAAACCAAGGTTCAGGAGACCTCGTTCTAGAGGCAGTTCTGCAACTAATTTGCTGTGATCTTAGACAAGTCATTTCTCTTCTTTGAGTGTCATGCTCTAGTTCTAAAATAGAATAAAATAATAAAATAAAATAAAATGATTTGTAATAGAACTAGAGATCACAAACGGCTGCTCTGGTCTGGGTATGACATGCAAATAAATGTATTTTGCTTGGCCCACTGTGTTTTCATACGAACTAATTTCACTGCTAAAAAGAGTTTTCACATAAAACTCTAGGTAATCTGTCTGGCTTCTTTTGAACACTCAGCCTCTTTTCTCCCAAGGCAATGAGCAAGACCTCGCTCACTGCTGCCCTCTTTCGATGGGTCACACACTGTAACTGAAACCCAAACAGCTTTGTTTATTAGTGCCAGGAGTCTGGCCCTTGTAGGATTTGAGTTTTCAACCCCTGATCTACATGATTGCTGAGCTTCCAAAATGTCTAAGTACCTCAGATATACACTGAGAAAAGAATAGAATGTGATTAGATATGTATTACATGTATGTATTCATTTAATTCTATAAATAATTTATTTTTTTATTTTCATTGTATATCTTTTTCTTTATCAAATACATAACATTGCTCTACAAATTATTTATCACGCTAAGATTTAACTACCTTTGTGATTATATATATTTGATTTTGTTGTAAACAAATACAAATGTGTTTGAGAAAATAATGAATTATATGTATATAAGGAGATGAAATATATAGAGCATATTTTATCAGCTAAGCAAACTTCAGTGATATGCCAGATCACACATATCTTCACAGCCGATTCACTGAACCATCCAACGCTGCATATGTTTTAGGTAGTGTTATGAATCCATACTGTTTAAATATAAAGCACATGGGACTTAAGCTATGAACTATGGGAAGGAATTATTTTTCATGAATATTTCAATAAGCTATCAATAAGCCATTAGCTAATTATCCACTAAAATGCAACACACACATTTAAAATATCAACATACATTTTAAAAGACAAAAATCTATAATTTACATATCTAAAACCAGTTTTTTAGCTTTTCTTTCCAGAATACGTACATATGGACTTACATGTTTACAGTTGTGAGTAAACAAAATTTTGCTTCTCACTTTTTGCCATTTAGTCTGACATCCCAAACACTTTGCCATGTTGAACAATTTTCATAATTTTTGCTTAGTGACACTAGAATATGACATCCACTGCCTATACCTTGCTTTACTTAATTATTCCCATGCTTTTAGTATTAAATTTATTCTCAATTTTTTCATTATAATCATTATTGTAATGAGCTTCTTAATACTCATAGCTTTTTTTTTCTTCTTCTGAAAGAGTTTCCTCAGGGTAAATTCTCAATAGTAGAATTACAGAGTTGAAGAGTATAAACTTTTCTATGGCTTATGATATATACAGCCAAAGTGGTTTCTGAGAGGTATATGAATTCACATTTAATGTGCCAGCTTTGTGAGGAACTTGCCAGCATTAACCTATTATCATTTTTAATGTCTATGCCAATTTAAAAGATGTTAAAATTGCCTCATTACTGTTTAAATTTGCATTCTCTTGAATATTAGTAATGCCGAAACTTTTAACATGGGACTCGGTATACTGGATCAAAAAGTTAGATAATCAATTTTTCTTTTCCTGAATAAAAAGTAGAGTGAGACACCCTCAAAATGAGTATTAACACCCCAGGAAAGCTATAAAACAAAAAAGAGGTAAGAAAGAACTTTCCTCACTTTATCCCAACATGCACTGCCATGAACATGATAATGTGTCATGAAACCACCCTTCCATGTGGAATTATTTTCCTAAAGGTGATACCTATAAAATATTCAACTGTCTAATATTCTAATATACTCTAATACTCTAAATATACCCACCTTTCAAATAATTCTTTGTTCATGACATTTTCATTTAGTTCTGAAATAGTTCTATATACTTGAATCTTCAAAATAAGATGTGTTTAAAGTCCCTTCTTATGGCTGCCTTGAATAAATAGTGTTTTCCATTTGTTAGGTTCACAATAACTGGGAAACAACTGAGGAAATTTTATGTAGCTTCAACCTTACAATTGCAACTAAACACAAAATATTCTTAAGGGGGTTACCAAAGACAAGATGTTCTCATTTGCCACCAGCAAGACACATACTTTCTGCTTTTTCTTCAGGTGTTATTGCAGTTGGATGGTTCTTTATTTACCATTGCAACCATGTAGAATTGATTCCAACCAAACCTATTTGTCTAATTTTGACTTAGCAGTAATTTATGAGAAGAATGTGTTTCCCATCAAAAGGATTATCACATGAAAGGCTATTTATAGATGTCCCCAATTATTTTTCTGTGTAGTTTGCTTTAACCAACATAATAGATAATAATAAATTAATGAATGATAAATACAACATGCTTAAAGACAACTGTCATGAAATTGAGTTCCAGATTTGAAAAAAACTATCCAAACATTAATATTAGTTATCTAAATTTATTTCCTATTATTTTTCTTTAAAATAGTCCTTTAAAGTGGACTGACACTAAATGTGTCTTTATAATGCTGAAAATGAGGTTAGCTTCTCCACTAAGTGTATAATTTGCAAAAACTGTTCTTTATTTTTGTTTGCTAGACTTCCATGTGTCTTATCAAAGAAAGCTTAACTGCATTTGGGAGAATTCTCAGGCACAACAAATCTAGTTCGTATGATTTGTACCACAGAATATAGTTTCTGAAAAAGAACTCAATAAATGTTTCACATACTTTTTGAAGAATATTCCAAAGAAAAAATTATCTAATCAAGGATCCATTTCATCGACTAACATTATTTAAAGATTAAAATGTTTACATAAAAAGAATTATCCATGACAGGCACATAATGTATTTTTTACTGAACAAGGAAAGAGGGAGGGAAGGAAGGAGGGAAGGGGTGAGTATTCCAATAAATAATTACAATATATAATTAAATTAATAGGTCAAGTTTGAAAATACAGTACAATCTCAGATGCTGAAAAGGCTTTTGATTAAAAGAAAAGTAAATTAAGCTTGGAATAAAATGAGCCATTCTTAATGGGATAAATACAACCTATAAAAAAGATTACCCAATGCCAAATATCAAAGGTATCCCATTCATACTGGAAACAAGTCAAGACTGTCACCTATCAACGCTAAAATCTTATCCTGAAGTTTCTGTTTACTGCTAAAAATAAATCGAAAAAGGAAACAAATATATTTCAATTGGAAAAGAAAGATCAAAATTATAATTTTTTATATTATGTGATTGCCTAGGAAACCTAAGAGAACCAACCATAAAACTCTTAGGTTTAATAAGAGAATGCAACAAGTAGCCAAATAAAACTACACGGAAAAATAATTTGGGGACATCTACAAATAGTCTTTAATGTGACTAATCCTTTGGTGGGAAATACACTCTTCTGATAAATTACCAGTAGTCAAAAGTAGACAAACAGGTTTGGTTGGAATCAAGGGACTATTCTACATAGCTGCAATGAACCAAATAAATAGACTAAAAACAATCTAAATGCAATAGCACATGATGAAAAAGCAGAAGTAATCTAAATATTTAGATTATAATAATCAGTAATAACATTTTAAAAGACCATCTCCATTCACAATAGCAAAAAAATATGTGAAATGTGAAAATATAAACTTAATCTGAAGGACCTACAAATAAAATTTTAAAAGCATTCTGAGACAGATTTTTTTTAAAGACTGAAATAAAAGAAGGCATATTCCTGAATGAAAGACAAACCTCTGGATATGTTAATTGTAGCCAAATAATATACAGGTTCAAGAAAATATAATCAATAATAATTAGTAAACATTAATATAAATTAAAATAAATATTTTAAAATATTTTAGTGCCAAAAAAACAATTCTTCAGTAAAAAACTTATTTGAAATGGAAATTTTGAACTTAATGCTATTTATTCAGTATAGAACATACTCCTAATTACATCAGGAAGGAAATCTCTTACATGTCCTGAACAGTTAAGGACTGATAATTTTCCAGAATACATGAATGTAGTAGAAGGATTTTTCTAAGCAACTGGAGACAAAGCTTTTATTGTTATTTTGTGTTTGGGGATTAACTAATCTATAATTTCCTCTGATTTCTGTGCCATTTAGATTTTCCTTCCAAATCAAAATACTTGAATTGTTCTATCACTTATTTATGTAAAATTCAACAAGTTAGTTAATTCCTCCCATCTTTGGTGGCTTCATTATTAAAATGGGATAAGATTTGGATAACAAGTTTACCAGTTGGATCTCCTCCTTTCTGCTGTAAAAGGAACAAGAACTGCTGTAAAAAGAAAATCCAGTTCACTGATCTGCAAACGTTTTAGAGGTCTTCTGTTGTTCACATCAGACCATGTTTTGACCTTTCAATTATAGAAGAAGATTAAAAGATTTTTTAAGTACTTTTAAATTAAATCTTTGTATCCTAAATAGATTGACAATTACACTGCTACATATCTGTAATACATTTTTAGCTGAAGGTTTCCCTTTTACACAAATATGAACAATCATGAACTTCTCTAGAAATAGAATGTATACTACTTAAGTTTTGGAACAATAAGCCTTTCAGTATCCCAATTACTTAATTGTCTTTCCCGTTTGACCTTTCAGCACATTGGCAGAATCAAACAAGAAGAATCAAAGAACCTTCATAATCCTAAACTTAAAAGCATCAGGAACAGATTTTATGCAAAACATTTCCCTGAGGCTTAAGGGTGAGATCACATAGTCCTTCTTTGGCTTCTCAAAAACTCTTAATTCTTTGCTTTAACACTTTTCTGATAAAACAGCAGTCAAACTATGAACAGTAATACTCTATAGAGTGATAGACTGAAGTGAGCTTGTCCATTAAACTACAAGATAATGTGCATTTATGAAGTTAATGATAAATGTTCCTTCTCTACATTAATGCATTACTTTATTCACCATAATTATTGATCCCTAAAAGCCATTCTTTGCACTAAAGTGCTTTAACCAAAGTGCCTTAATAGAAAGTTCATTAGTGACCTCATAAAATGACACACATAAAAGGAAAATAGAGAGTTAAATCATATATATACCAAAAACTTGAATATCACATATGCCATTGGAAATCTTTCAACAGACATCACATAAGAACAAGTAATATAAAGAGAAATCTAAATCTTGTATATGTTGGGTTCTGTCCAAAATGTAATCCAACCAAGATTCCCTACAGGAACATTGCAATGATCAGTCACATAGCAGACATCAGAAAGTAGAAAAACAGTGGTAATATATTAAAACACATTTTCAGTAGACGTAAGACCAAGCTCTTGAAATCTACAAAGAATGAATTTAAGGAGGGAGAGAGAGAATGCATCCCTGCAAAGTATAGCAATTCATCTTCATTTAATAAAGTATACGACACACTCAAGTATATATAAATCACTTTATGTTTGTTCCATTTGTACCATAAGTACCTTGATAGGAGTACTTTGGACACTGTTGATATCAAAGAGAAGAAATATTACAGCAGTTAGACAAAGAAAGGTTATATTCCTTTTCTAAAGGCACCGCTAATCTATGATCAGGAACAAGTTCCAAATAGCTGTTGGAATTAGAAAACTTAGACATGGTGTAACTAGAAATTTCATGCTCAGAAAATACCTCACATTGGCAAACAATGTTGGCTTAGTAAACATGAAATAAAAGTGTTTCAAATTCTAGCTGTTCGATTCAATGCAATCCCTATCAAACTACTACTGGCATTTTTCACAGAACTAGAAGAAAGACTTTCACAATTTGTATGGAAACACAAAACACCCCGAACAGCCAAAGCAATCTTGAGAAGGAAAAACGGAGCTGGAGGAATCAGGCTCCCTGACTTCAGACTATACTACAAAGCTACAGTAATCAAGACAGTATGGTACTGGCACAAAAACAGAAAGATAGATCAATGGAACAGGATAGAAAGCCCACAGACAAACCCATGCACATATGGTCACCTTATCTTTGATAAAGGAGGCAAGAATATACAGTGGAGAAAAGATAGCCTCTTCAATAAGTGGTGCTGGGAAAACTGGACAGGTACATGTAAAAGTATGAGATTAGAACACTCCCTAACACCATACACAAAAATAAACTCAAAATGGATTAAAGACCTAGATCCAAGGCCAGAAACTATCAAACTCTTAGACGAAAACATAGGCAGAACACTCTATGACATAAATCACAGCAAGACCCTTTTTGACCCACCTCCTAGAGAAATGGAAATAAAAACAAAAATAAACAAATGGGACCTAATGAAACTTAAAAGCTTTTGCACAGCAAAGGAAACCATAAACAAGACCAAAAGACAACCCTCAGAATGGGAGAAAATATTTGCAAATGAAGCAACTGACAAAGGATTAATCTCCAAAATTTACAAGCAGCTCATGCAGCTCATAACAAAAAAACAAACAACCCAATCCAAAAATGGCAGAAGACCTAAATAGACATTTCTCCAAAGAAGATATACAGATTGCCAACAAACACCTGAAAGAATCATCAACATCATTAATCATTAGAGAAATGCAAATCAAAACTATAATGAGATATCATCTCATACCAGTCAGAATGGCTATCATCAAAAAATCTAGAAACAATAAGTGCTGGAGAGGGTATGGCGAAAAGGGACCCCTCTTGCACTGCTGGTGGGAATGTAAATTGATACAGCCACTATGGAGAACAGTATGGAGGTTCCTTAAAAAACTACAAATAGAACTACCATATGACCCAGCAATCCCACTACTTGGCATATACCCTGAGAAAACCATAACACAAAAAGAGTCATGGGGCTTCCCTGGTGGCCCAGTGGTTGAGAGTCCACCTGCCGAAACAGGGGACATGAGTTTGTGCCCTGGTCTAGGAGGATCCCACATACCGCGGAGTAGCTGGACCCGTGAGCCATGGCCGCTGCGCCTGCGCGTCCGGAGCCTGTGCTCCGCAACGGGAGAGGCCACAACAGTGAGAGGCATGCATACCGCAAAAAAAAAAAAAAAGAGTCATGTACCAAAATGTTCATTGCAGCTCTATTTACAATAGCCAGGAGATGGAAGCAACCTAAGTATCCATCATCAGATGAATGGATAAAGAAGTGGCACATATATACAATGGAATATTACTCAGCCATAAAAAGAAACGAAATTGACTTATTTGTAGTGAGGTGGATGGACCTAGAGTCTGTCATACAGAGTGAAGTAAGTCAGAAAGAGAAAGACAAATACCGTATGCTAACACATATATATGGAATCTAAGAAAAAAAAAATGTCATGAAGAACCTAGGGGTAAGAAGGGAATAAAGACACAGACCTACTAGAGAATGGACTTGAGGATATGGGGAGGGGGAAGGGTAAGCTGTGACAAAGTGAGAGAGTGGCATGGACATATATACACTACCAAAAGTAAAACAGATAGCTAGTGGGAAGCAGCCGCATAGCACAGCGAGATCAGCTCGGTACTTTGTGACCGCCTGGAGGGGTGCGATAGGGAGGGTGGGAGGGAGTGAGACACGAGAGGGAAGAGATATGGGAACATATGTATATGTATAACTGATGCACTTTGTTATAAAGCAGAAACTAACTCACCACTGTAAAGCAATTATACTCCAATAAAGATGTTAAAAAAAATTCTAGCTGTTCTATATTTATCATAAGTAATAACTTTTATTAGGTAATATAACAGTAGAGACAAATTCAATCATTTTGGTGGGTAAAAACCTTACAATCTTATCCTGTAGATAACATATACAATCCGCAGATTATAAATTAATTATTTTCTAATAATTAATAATTTATTAGAAACTGTAGCTTAACTGTTTATCCCCATGTTCCTTCTTGCTGTTCTTTTACTATACTTATGTCTTTTGACTAGGGCATTCCTTGGAGATCTGCTTTAAATCTATTATCAGAAGGATTAGAAGGAAATACATTGTAGAAGACACATGTTGAATAATGTTATGTGTAACAGACAGAGGTCAAATAGATGAGCTCTTTAAAAAGGGCACTTGGAAAAAGTACCTCAACTCTGCTGATTTTTGCTATGTTTACATTCTTACAAATATTTCATAATTGTTTATCCACTTTCAAAAAAGAATGCTTCTGACATCTGATAGTATAAAAACTCTAGAGCTCTAATTTGTTTTTTAACTGATTGTTATAAGCCAATAGTTAAGCCGTGATAAACATACCCTGAAATGTTCTTAAGTATATCTAGTATTCCAATTTAAGTTCTTTATTATTTTATCTATGCATTTTAGGAGATGAGAAAAACCATTCTGTCCTAAATTGAAAGCCAATAACTAAAGCTAAAAATCTCAAATCTAACCCAAGCGTTCCAGGTTGTGAAAGTACCATAATGAGAGAGGAAAAAGAAGATTCATGTTCAGCCAGTGCTTTTTACAAATGACTAATCTGCATATATCACATTATTCCCAAGACAAAAGTAATTATATTCTTTCTTCCTACTGCTGCATGAAGGCCTCAGGCTGAATGTTCTCTTTTTATTTTTCTCCCATTAATATTATCTTTGATGAAAAACTGTAATCTGATCTCTCCAGTGTAAAACTTTTGGCAAATGAGGTATGAAGATATTTGGGGCATGGGGAGCAATCACAGTGTGACTGGTCATAGGACTCAAATATTATCTCAGACAACCACATAAAGCATACTCGATTTCACATCTAATCTTCCTTTCTTCATCTGCATTAAAAAAAAAAAAGTTCCTTCATACTATAGTTTCCTTATTTTTACAAAGGAATTATGTGTTTTTCCCCTGCAATTCAGTCAGGATACCACGGGAGGAGGAAAAAGAAAACATGTTAATAAGAAGTAGTAATATATATTTTTTTAAATCAAGCTAAAATGCTACTTAGAGGAATTTTATAAGAATCTGCTGCCCTTATGAAGCTTGTGGTACTTATAGAGGAGTGAAGATTCATCATCATCTCTGATTTTAGTACCTCCCTCAATAATTTCATTTTATTATTCTCTTCATCCCTCTTCAAAGCTCTTCAATAATTTCAGTTTTATTTTCAGTGCTTTTCTTCGGTACCAAAATCTTGTTGAAATAAAACCTGACCGTGGAATCATTACAGGATTTGGTGGCAGTGCGATCGTTAAGATTGTGTGAATATCTCCTTCATCTCTGTTATATTTCTTCTCCTAAGGTCATAACATAACACCAATACTATACTTTTTTATGGGAAGAAATTTCTTCTTTTATGTTCTAAAAATCAGGAGCAAGGGAAATGACACAGCACTAAATTCTTCTGAAACTTTAGTTCGAAAATAGCAGATAAGTAAATAAAAGACGACTACAGTGTTAAGGTTAATCATTAACTATACTTAAAGATTGTAATTTTTTTCATTTATAGAAGAGATAATAATTTAAACAAAATAACTACTGTGCCCCACAATATGGTACTTAAAGACTAATGGAATCAACAGAGTTAGGAAATAAAAGAAACTTAGGGAAAATTCAGGAAACAGAAATAGGAATAGAGGATCTTGAACTTTAGAGTGCATAAGAATCACTTAAGGCAATTGGTAAAAATACAGCTTCCCATATGTCTCCATCGAAGCTTTGAATTTAATGCGTTTGGTCAGAATTTGGGGTATCTGCATTTTAGCAAATATTTCCGATGATTCTGATTCAGAGACTCTGTTTGAGAAATACTTAATGGGCAGAACTCAGGGCCCTTAATTCCAAGTTCAATATTATTTCTGCCATACCACAAGGTCCTTGATTTTGGAATTTTTAAATTCCATTTTTAAGCAAAGTGTTATAATTTGGAAATATAATTACAAAGTGTCCATTGAGTTTCGACCATGATTTACAGAAATTAGTCATTAGAAACATCATCCTTTCCTCCTGGGAGTACTCATCTCTACCTATTTAGCTCCACAGTGCTCACTTTGACTATTTCCATATTACTGTGGTTCTGGCTACAGAGAAAGACAACTAAGATTTGATATGTAGTTTCTAGTCAAAGGTATAGCTGGGGACTAAAAACATGACCCTTGGGTTGGAACACAATCCCTGTGCAGTGGTGAGATTTACAAGGACACCACCACCTTGAACAAGAACTACCCTGGGATCACATGAGTGACAGCACTTGATTTATCATCATTAAATGTGCTCTGGTAATAAATAAATATATATATATATATGTATGTATATAATTTTTAAAAGTGCTGCATCTCTCTGAAATTGGAAATCATTCTTAAAATGGCAAATCATTGGAATATTTTACCTTACATAGAAACTTAGAAAATAAAACTGCAACAAAATGGATTCCGGAGTTGTACATCAAATGTATAAAGCAACTTGTCAATGAATGAAGAGGAAAGAGCAAATTATCCCCCCTTTCTCCAGCTTTCTATTTTACATCCTAGAGGCAGAGTCCCCTGCCCATTCTATTTACCTTGATCAAGCAGAAAACTGACTATATCTAAAATTGTGCCTAGTGTAAGAAACATTGTAGAAAGTTTGTTTTTTTTTTCCTCAGAAAGTGAGAGAGTAAACAGAGTTGTTCAATTTAGGATAATTACCAGCTTTTTGCAATTAAATAACAGAGTTTTCTATTCTTTCAATTAATAACCTGGCATGGATTTAAAATGCCACACCACCACAAATAAAAGTTCTTTTTCACACGAATGAAAGAAGTTTATTCAAAGGAGTTAAAGGATCAGAGTTGAAGGCTTCTTTCTACCACTAACTTGAACCTGTGAAAGCCTGTACCTTGAATCTCTGCTTCACCTATAGGTAATACATGGAATCACCTAAGAGTTTAATAAAATTGGATTATAAAAGTATTTTGCAAACCAGCAAGTCACGTTTTTCAATCCCACCTATATTTTGATTTTCTAATTAGGAAATCCATTTCCGTTTTTTTAAAGTTTCTAACATAATTATGAGGATTTATTAAACTTTTTAAAATTACAGCTTACTCCATTAAGTACAGGCATACCTTAGAGATATTGCAGGTTCAGTTGCAGACCACCACAATAAAGCGAATATCGCAATAAAGCAAGTCGCACAAGTACATATAAAACTTATGTTTACACTATATTGCAGTCTATTAAGTGTGCAATAGCATTATGTCTGAAAAACCAATATGCATACCTTGATTAAAAAATACTTTCACACTAAAAAATGCTAACCATCATCTGACCCTTCAGCAAGCTATAATCTTTTTGCTGGTGGAGGGCTTGAAAGATTGCGAGAAATACCAAAATGTGACACAGAGAAAGAAGTGAGCAAATGCTGTTGGAAAAATGGCGGCAATAGACCTGCTCCACACAACGTTGCCACAAACCTTCAGTTTGTAAAAAACATAACTCCTTGAAGCATAATAAAAGGAAGCACAATAAAACAAGGTATGCTTGAACACTGAAACATGCACCATGGGATCCTGCCATCGGTGCTCTTGTGGCCTTATAGTACAAAAACACAGCGAAACACCCTGGGAGGATTTCAAAAGAGGAGCACCTCAATTTGGTTATCTATTTTTTGAAAAGTACTTTTTTTTTTTTTTGCGGTACGTGGGCCTCTCACTGTTGTGGCCTCTCCCGTTGCGGAGCACAGGCTCCGGACGCGCAGGCTCAGCGGCCATGGCTCACGGGCCTAGCTGCTCCGCGGCATGTGGGATCTTCGTGGACCGGGGCACGAACTCGCGTCCCCTGCATCGGCAGGCGGACTCTCAACCACTGCGCCACCAGGGAAGCCCGAGAAGTACTTTTGAACACGAAAGCTGCTGAGTGTTCATTGACACCTTCAACTTGAATTAGAGAGTCTACAAATTTCATTTTTTGGAAAATGTCATGTTGTACTCCTCACATCATTTTATTCGGTTTTCCTCATTTCCAAAGGAAATACAGTAAGATCACATAGACAGATTTGCTCCCATCAAGGACAATACATATGAAACACAACGACCCGAACCATATCTCCTTAACGCAACTTTAGTTCAGAAGATGAGGTTATAGATTTCCAAAATTCAGGCTTATATTTCCTTGTTTTCTACTTTCTTCTTAAATCTTTCCCCATGCATGAAGTAAATTCATAGACTTTTCATTGAAAATGATCCCATTCATTTTAACAAGTGGCAAATACAGCTATTAATAGCTATAGTTATCATTAATAGCTATAGTTATCAATTAACTTTCCAACAAAAATGCTAATAAATCTCCATTCCATGCCTACCAGCAGAAGAGAGGCGGGAGTAAGAAAGTCTAATTATAAGAAAATAGCAGGTTCTTAATGCCATCTGGGTAGTGTGCAGAGGAAGTAATCTGAGTTGGGGGATGGAGAAATCATGGAGTTCTGACTTGATCTAAGAGAGATTCTGTGAAGAAGCTGAGAGTTCCACTGACTTTAAAGGACGGATCCATTTAAAGTGCAGAGGAGGTAAGAGCATAATAAGCTGGAGAGCTGAGCAAAGGTGTGGAGGAGGGAGCTTTAGAAAGCTTATTTGGGGTAGATCAGCACGCCTGGAGCTAAGGGTTGACTGGGAGATATTTTTGTAAAGACAGATTGGACCCATTATGTAGAGGACCATAACTACTAAGAACCTTGGACTTGAGAATTTTTAAAATAAAACTCAAAATAAGATTAGCAAACCTTCAACTTTTGAAAAGCTGTAATGAGGGACTTCCCTGGTAGCACAGTGGTTAAGAATATGCCTGCCAGTGCAGGGGATGTGGGTTCGATTCCTGGTCCAGGAAGATCCCACATGCCACAGAGCAACTAAGCCTATGTGCCACAACTACCGAGCCTGCATGCCACAACTACTGAAGCCCGTGCACCTAGAGCCCGTGCTCTGCAACAAGAGAAGCCTCCGCAATGAGAAGCCCATGCACCACAACAAAGAGTATGCCCCGCTCGCCACAACTAGAGAAAGCCTGCGTGCAGCAGTGAAGACCCAACACAGCCAAAAATAAATAAATAAAATAATTTATTTTTTAAAAAGCTGTGATAAATAATATGGCAAGCTTGAGTTCACACAAATTTTAACTAGCATGTGAAAATATTAGCAAAATCACAGCTCATACATATATGTGTACAAAGTTAAGCAATAATCTGAGATTCATCAGTGAATGCAAAAAATCTACATCTGAGTTATCTCTTTAGTTATTGAGGTCAAACACTGAACACAAAAACAAATGGCTTAAATTGACTTTTTACAAAAACTTAAATTTAATGAAAAAAAAAGATGGGACATTTTGTCTCTTTCTTGCCAAATGCTTGTTTGATTAGATTTTTCACATTCCAAACAGATGTTTTAAAGTAATTTCAACAAACTTTATCTTAATGACAGAGAAGTCATGACATTTAAATGTCACAAATATTTGCTATAGAAGTCTTTTTTCCCAGCACTTAGATCAAAATACTAAAGAGAAATAAACCAAATGTTAATGGTGGGTGTTTCTGAGTGTATAGTAATGAGTGATATTTCTTTTTTGCTCTTTCCAAATCTCCTATAATAAACATATATTCTTATTGTAGTAAACAGTAAAATGAAACAAATTCCAGTTGATAATACTATATTATTTGGAATAATGATAGAAAAGGCAAAATAACGGCTCAAACAAGATAAATAGTTATGCTCACATGAAATCCCCTCCCCCTCAAGAACCTAGATGTCTTCCACCTCAAGGCTCCAGCATCTCAAAAGTGTGGTCCTCAACCTCTTGGTCCAGTAAAGTTGTAGCTGAGTTTTAGGCAAAAGGATGGAAGCAGACATGAAAAATAAAAAGAGGGCAAAGGGCTTGTGCCAGCTCTCTCTGAAGAAGTATGTTAGTTATCTATTCCACACAACAAACTACCACGTACTTAGCAACTTAAACAACAGATATTTATTATCTTACAGTTTCCATGGTCAGGAATACAGACACAGCTTAGCTAGTTCCCTGGCTTAGGGTTTCACAGTGTTGCTATGAAGATATTGGCCAGGCTGCATTCTCATCTGGGGGCTCAGCTAGGGAAGAAACCACTTGTAAGATGACCCAGGTTGTTAGCAGAATTTGTTTCCTATGCTTCTAGGACTGAGGGTCCAGCTTATTGCCAGCTGTTGCCTGGAGGCTGCCCTCAGCTCCTAGAGGCCATAGTTCCTAGAGGCTTCCCACAGTTCCTAGAGGCCTCCCATGGTTTCTTGAGGACTCGTGAAGTTCTCTGACACGTGGACTTCCCCAGTGTGGCCACTTACTTCACCAAGCTGGGACAGAGAGCCCCTAGAGTTAGTCTGCTGGCAAGATGGAGTCCTATGTAATATAACTTAACTGTGGGAGTAACATCCCATCATCTTCACCATACTTGATTGCTTAGAAACAAGTCACTGATCCTACCCACACTCTCCCAGGGAGAAGGATTCTAGAAGGGCATGAACACCAGAAGACAGAGATAATGAGGGCTTCCCTAGTGTCTGTCCACCACAGAAAGTTTCCCAGAAACAGTCACGTAATCTTTCCTCTTGTATCCCATTGGCTACAGCTGACCCACATCTAGTTGGAAAATGCAGCCTCTTTTTCTGGCTAGCCATATGTCCTGTTACAAGTGCTATTACTGTGGAAGAAGGAGAGATGGAATATTGGGAGACAACTAGCAGATTGCCTTCCAATCAGAGACCTTCCCATCAGAACTTTTATAGCAATTCGGCGAGCTGAGGAACACGACAGCATCTGGCATAGATTAGGAGGAGGCCAAATGATGCTCCCTTATTACATCTACTAAATTGACTACTAGCTGTAGTTTGGTTATTAGAAGAATAGAAATTAAATTCCTTTAGAAGGATAGAAATTAAATTCCTTTAAAAGAAGAAAAGTGGGGCTTCCCTGGTGGCGCAGTGGTTGAGAGTCCGCCTGCCGATGCAGGGGACACGGGTTCGTGCCCCGGTCCGGGAAGATCCCACATGCCGCAGAGCAGCTGGGCCCGTGAGCCATGGCCACTGAGACTGCGCGTCCAGAGCCTGTGCTCCGCAATGGGAGAGGCCACAACAGTGAGAGGCCCACGAACCACAAAAAAAAAAAAAGAAGAAGAAGAAAACTGTTTGAAAAGAATATCATGTTCAATTCACTTGTACACAGAGCTAGTCTCAGGTAAATCAATTCGATCTAGTGTTATAACTTTTTTTATTCTTCTAAACATGGTCAACCTGGTTACCATTTAAAAATTTTTTGTGTATCTATATAACCCTTTTAAAATTGCATAGCACTTTCTCACATATCTCATTTTATTTTCATTTCTCTCAATGAGTGTCCATTACTCTGTTTACCAAGTGAAGTTAAGTGACCAGCCCAAAGTTAAGTAACTAGAAAACAGCACAGCCCAAGCTGAGGCCCAGGTTGTATACCTCTATATAGATTCTACTACACTATAATGTCAAGAAATCAATTTTATTGAAGAACAAAAATTTGAGTATATTACATATTTGAACAAATGCTAGATGTTGTTCAAGCTCCAAAAGTGTGGATATATCCAGATAATTGATGGATTTTTGTTTGGTCTCTCTCTGCTGTGTCTGACACAGCCCCAGCCAAAAGGACTGATGAAGAGAAGGAAAGAAGGAGAGGAAGGCAGGTCAAAGGAAGGGACAGTAGGTTAGGTTGCTAGAGGATGCTGCACCATTAAAAGAGCTTCAACATTTGAATGTGACTATAAAGAGAATTTTTAAGTATTAAAAAGTATTAGTTACATAGTCAATCCAATCCTCCAGAAAACAATTAAGTGGAGTCAGGTGGTTGCAAACACTGAGACTTTTCTAAAACAGGTTCCTGCTAGACTACTGAAATTAAACTCTCACATACACACCCTACCCTTCACCGCTATTACCCTGGACACTCTGTGGTTGTGGGTTGTTGTTTTTCTTTTTTCTGCAAAATGAAACAATGAAATCAGGCTAGGTACCATGATTCACTGAAAATCAGTCCCATAGGTAAGCTTCTCTGACCCCTTAAACACCCTCACTCCTCCCCAGACTAGGTCAGGTTACCTGATACTCATTCTCATCACCCTGTATGTTTTCACTGTGGCAGTAAAAATAGTACATGATAATTGTAAGTAACGTTGTACTTAAATTAACTGTCAATTTAGCTGTGTAATGACAATGTGAAAGTCAGGAGGTCAGGGTCTGCTGCAACCTTTCTAACTCACCACTACATTTCTACAGCACATTATATACATATATCAATACATATCTACCCCATACATATTTGATGATGGTATAAACATAACTCATTCAATAATGAAATGAGCCTGAGTTTTGAAAGTAACTTTCTGCCAATCATCTTTTTTTCTTTCCTTTTTCTTTCCCTTCTCTCTTACCCACCCCATACCCAATCTACCTCAAAGGTCACCATCAGTGTGCTTATTTTGGAACATTACTTCCTAAGACTGATTTTCTTCTTCTACACAATTATAATACATTTTGCTGAGCTTTTATCTACTGATACATTATATAACAGCATACAAAGAGCTCCAACATGTGACAAGTTCTTGTTTTCTGTCTCACTGCCATCCCTGTTGCTATTAATGTGCAGAGGTTCTATCATTACTCTTTGTCAAAATGGTTAAGTTCTTAGGTAAAGGAGTTATATAAAACTCACAGAGACAAACATGTATATAAAATAACCAAGACTGACTTCAAGGAATGCTAACACACAGCCTATTATTTATAAAGTAATATAAATTAAGTTGACATGGTTCTCCTGGCTTCATTTTGTTTAAATTCTATCCTGTAATGAAAAGTAATAGTTTTCTATATTGAGTTAAAGTTAAGGTTTTTCACAAGAGCCAGAAAGCTGTTGCCCCCAGAATAGTCAGGCTTGAATAAAAAATACTTCTGTTACCATCCCAAGCCCTTTAACCCACTTTAAGATTTCTTCTTTTGCTGTAACTACGAGGCTATGACAAGTTTTAGAACTCTAGAGGGTCTGCGCTAACCATATCCCCTGCCCTGATCAACAAGAGAATTGAGTTCTAAATGTATAATTTATATATAAAACCATAGGCACAAACTGTGAATGGAATCTTTCAAAGATTAATTCTTAAATATAGGTTACATACAGAGCTTAAGGAAAAGAACATTTTAAGATCTGGATTCATTTGCCCAGTCAACACTTATTTATCTTTTCCAGAGGGCTGAGCTCTATCTTGTGGAGGGAAAATAAAATGATCATGGGGCTTCCCTGGTGGCGCAGTGGTTGAGAGTCCGCCTGCCAATACAGGGGACACGGGTTCGTGCCCCGGTCCGGGAAGATCCCACGTGCCACGGAGCGGCTGGGCCCGTGAGCCATGGCCGCTGAGCCTGCGCGTCCGGAGCCTGTGCTCCGCAACAGGAGAGGCCACAACAGTGAGAGGCCTGCGTACAGCAAAAAAAAAAAAAAAAAAGATCATGAATTCCCGAGTAAAATGAGACTTTAGAGAAAAATGTTTGGGTTTAACCAGTAGGTTCCAGTAATTTCATTTCGTTTCTGTGTACGTGTTTGATTTCAAGTGTGAGTTTTAAGAAAAATGAATGAGGGCATCTACTATTTTTTTCTCAGAAGGCAGAAGATGCTGAATAACACAGATGTGATGCTAAGTGAGCTGAGTTCCCATTTTCTATTTCTTCTATTACTACTGAGATCTCTTGCTCATATCTGAGGGAGAAAAACTATACACATAAATTTTCCCTATCCCAATTAAATTTTCATTTATTTATACTCACAATTCTCTAATTCAAACGTTTGGCAGAGAATTCAGTCCAAACGCCTCAAGCCTAAGAATATTGGATATGTCAATCCACAATGTACAGGGCATCTCAATTTTCTCTGCTATTTCTCTTTTTTCTAACAACTTTTTATATCACTATTTCAAAGATACTTTCAGAGGAGCAAAACAAAATTAATTCATACAACTCCTACTTCTTGAATATTTATTATTTTCTTCAACCTCTTGAAATCAAAGGATCAGATATAATGGAGAAACATCATTATAGGTAGGGAAAGTATTCTGGGGTCTTTCTATGAAGGCTGTTTTCACACAGATTGAAAGAGAAATCATCCATTTTATTCTCACAATGAATCTCTCTTGTACTACATGGCACGAGGCCAAGCTATAAAATGATGTTTTAATGTTGCAAGCTAGATCAAAGAACCACGTTAATGATGTTTGGTCCTGCCTGAATATTGAGATAGCTTTGAAGACTCACACAGTATATTCTACAATCTGATGATTGCTTGTATTTCCCATTCAAAATGAAACAAAACAACAGTTATTTCAAAACTTTATGCTAAACCTATAGATAAAATATGTTTATACTGCCAAATAGTCATCACCCAAGGCTGGTAATTAACTACATACATTATGATCAGAACAGAAGAACTTAAACTAGTTGCACATTAGGGAAATAGCTATTTTTGAGGACAAAGCATTTGAAAATTAAACAGAAATGATAGAAAATAATGCACAGAGGTATTTTTTGGCTAAGGAATCAAAACAACTTTTAATGACAGAATATAAGACGGTGATTTCCTTTATCAGGGACAATGTAAAACATTGCCTATTATCTAAGAAAATAACTTCTTTCTCTTCTTTAGTTCATTTTAAATGACCACTGTTGTGCAAGGCCCTGTACCTGGGGCAGTGAAAGACACAAAATGAACCAGGGAGGGATACAGCCCTTAAGGAGGTAAGAATGTAGCAACTGTTACCCCGTTTCCAACTCTTGCTACTTTTTACTATTCCAAAGGCCCTATATTTTTTAACAAACCATTCCAGTTTCATTGATAGTTTACCTAATCGACTGTATCAGAAGCAAATTAAAATTCTGACTTTAGGTGGGACCTTCAAGATGGCGGAGGAGTAACATGTGGAAATCACCTTCCTCCCCACAAATATATCAAAACTACATCTGCATGTGGAAGAACTCCTACAGAATACCTACTGAAGGCTGGCAGAAGACCTCAGATTTCTCGAACTTCAGAGAGTGAAGAAAGAGGTACTAACTGATGTAAACCAAGAAAAATCTATAGGATAGACAGCAAAGGATTGTGCTGTGGGCAGACTAGACTGAACAACAACTGCAGGGATTTCTAAGCTCCAGAGGCAAAAAGCCGTGTGGCTGACAGGATTTTCGTGCTCCTGCCAGGTGTCAGACCTGTGCCTCTGAGGTGGGATAGCTGAGTTCAGGACATTGGTCCACCAGAGACCTCAGGCTCCATGCAACATCAAACGGCAAAAGTTCTCCCCGAGATCTCCAACTCAACGCTAAGACTTAGCTCCACTAAACGACCAGCAAACTACAGTGCAGGACACCCTATGCCAAACAACTAGCAAGACAGGAACACAGCCCCACCCATTACCAGAGAGGCTGCCTAAAATCATAATAAGTACACAGAAACCTCAAAACACACCACCAGACGCGGTCCTGCCCACCAGAAAGCCGAGATCCAGCCTCATCCACCAGAAGACAGGCACTAGTCCCCTCCACCAGGAAGCCTACACAACCCACTGAATCTACCTTAGCCACTGGGGGCAGACACCAAAAACAATGGGAAGTACGAATATGCAGCCTGCGAAAAGGAGACCCCAGACACAGTAAGTTAAGCAAAATGAGAAGACAGAGAAACACAGAGCAGAAGAAGGAGCAAGATAAAAACCCACCAGACCTAACAAATGAATAGGAAATAGGCAATCTACCTGAAAAAGAATTCAGAGTAATGACAGGTAAGATGATCCAAAATCTGAGGAAGAGAATGGAGAAGATACAAGAAATGCTTAACAAGAAACTAGAAGAACTAAAGAGCAAACAAACAATAATGAACAACACAATAAATGAAATTAAAAATTTTCTAGAAGGAATTGGTAGCAGAATAACTGAGGCAGAAGAACGGATAAGTGACCTGGAAGATAAAGTAGTGGAAATAACTATCACAGAGCAGAATAAAGAAAAAATAATGAAAAGAATTGAGGACAGGAGAGGTCAGGAAGATGGCGGAAGAGTAAGATGCAGAGATCACCTTCCTCCCCACAGATACACCAGAAATATATCTACACGTGGAACAACTCCTAGAGAACACCTACTGAACGCTGGCAGAGGACCTCAGACCTCCCAAAAGGCAAGAAACTCCCCACGTACCTGGGTAGGGCAAAAGAAAAAACAGAGACAAAAGAATAGGGATGGGACCTGCACCGGTGGGAGGGAGCTGTGAAGGAGGAAAGGTTTCCACACACTAGGAAGCCACTTCGCGGGCAGAGACTGCAGGTGGCGGAGGGGGAAAGCTTCGGCCTGCGTAGGTGAGAACAGCAACAGGGGTGCGGAGGGCAAAGCAGGGAGATTCCCACACAGAGGATTGGTGTTGACCGGCACTTACCAGCCTGAGAGGCTTGTCTGCTCACCTGCCGGGGTGGGCGGGGCTGCGACCTGAGGCTCGGGCTTCGGTAGGAGCGCAGGGAGAGGACTGGGGTTGGCGGCGTGAACACAGCCTGCAGGGAGTTAGTGCACCACGGCTAGCCGGGAGGGAGTCCGGGGAAAAGTCTGGACCTGCCAAAGAGGCAAGAGACTTTTTCTTCCCTCTTTGTTTCCTGGTGCACGAGGAGAGGGGATTAAGATTGCTGCTTAAAAGAAGTTCAGAGACGGGCGTGAGCCGCGGCTACAAGCGCGAACCCCAGAGACGGGCATGAGACGCTAAGGCTGCTGCTGCCGCCACCAAGAAGCCTGTGTGCGAGCACAGGTCACTATCCACACGCCCCTTCCGGGAGCCTGTGCAGCCCGCCACTGCCAGGGTCCCGGGATCCAGGGACAACTTCCCAGGGAGTATGCACAGTGCACCTCAGGTGGAACGTCATGCCGGCCTCTGCTGCCGCAGGCTCACCCCGCACTCCGTACCCCTCCCTCCCCCCGGCATGAGTCCCGGAAGCAGCTGCTCCTTTAACCCCGTCCTGTCTGAGCTAAGAACAGACACCCTCCGGCGACCTACAATCAGAGGCGGGGCCAAATCCAAAGCTGAGCCCCGGGATCTGTGAGAACAAAGAAGAGAAAGGGAAATCTCTCCCAGCAGCCTCAGAAGCAGCGGATTAAAGCTCCACGATCAACGTGATGTACCCTGCATCTGTGGACAACATGAATAGACAACGAATCATCCCAAATTGAGGAGGTAGACTTTGAGAGCAAGATTTATTATTTTTTCCCCTCTTCCTCTTGTTGTGAGTGTGCATGTGTATGCTTCTGTGAGAGATTCTGTTTGTATAGGTTTGCTTCTACCATTTGTCATAGGGTTCTATCCATCTGTTTTTTTTTTTTCTTTAAAGAAAATTTTTTTCTTAATAATTATTTTTTATTTTAATACTTTCTTTTATCTTACTTTATTTTATTTTATCTTCTTTCTTTCTTTCTTTCCTTCCTTCCATCCTTCCTCTCTCCCTCCCTCCTGCCTTTCTTTCTTTCTTTCTTTCTTTCCTTCTACTTTTTCTCCCTTTTATTCTGAGCCCAGTGGATGAAAGGCTCTTGGTGCTGCAGCCAGGAGTCAGTGCTGTGCCTCTGAGGTGGGAGAGCCAACTTCAGGACACTGGTCCACAAGAGACCTCCCAGCTCCACATTATATCAAACGGTGAAAATCTCCCAGAGACCTCCATCTCAACACCAGCACCCAGCTTCACTCAACGACCAGCAAGCTACAGTGCTAGACACCCTATGCCAAACAACTAGCAAGACAGGAACACAACCCCACCCATTAGCAGAGAGGCTGCCTAAAATCATAAGTCCACAGACACTCCAAAACACACCACCAGACGTGGACCTGCCCACCAGAAAGACAACATCCAGCCTCATCCACCAGAACACAGGCACTAGTCCCCTCCACCAGGAAGCCTACACAACCCACTGAACCAACTTTAGCCACTGGGGACAGACACCAAAAACAATGGGAACTACGAACCTGCAGCCTGCAAAAAGGAGACCCCAAACACAGTAAGATAAGCAAAATGAGAAGACAGAAAAACACACAGCAGATGAAGGAGCAAGATAAAAACCCACCAGACCTAACAAATGAAGAGGAAATAGGCAGTCTACCTGAAAAAGAATTCAGAATAATGATAATAAAGATGACGCAAAATCTTGGAGAGAATAGACAAAATGCAAGAAACATTTAACAAGGACCTAGAAGAACTAAAGATGAAACAAGCAATGATGAACAACACAATAAATGAAATTAAAAAGAGTCTAGATGGGATCAATAGCAGAATAACTGAGGCAGAAGAACGAATAAGTGACCTAGAAGATAAAATACTGGAAATAACTACTACAGAGCAGAATAAAGAAAAAAGAATGAAAAGAACTGAGGACAGTCTCAGAGACCTCTGGGACAACATTAAACGCACCAATATTGGAACTATAGGGGTCCCAGAAGAAGAAGAGAAAATGACAGGGACTGAGAAACTATTTGAAGAGATTATAGTTTAAAATTTCCCTAATATGGGAAAGGAAATAGTTAATCAACTCCAGGAAGCACAGACAGTCCCATACAGGATAAATCCAAGGAGAAACACGCCAAGACACATATTAATCAAACTGTCAAAAATTAAATACAAACAAAACATATTAAAAGCAGCAAGGGAAAAACAACAAATAACATACAAGGGAATCCCCATAAGGTTAACAGCTGATCTTTCAGCAGAAACTCTGCAAGCCAGAAGGGACTGGCAGGACATATTGAAAGTGATGAAGGAGAAAAACCTGCAACCAAGGTTACTCTACTCAGCAAGGATCTCATTCAGATTTGTTGGAGAAATTAAAACCTTTACAGACAAGCAAAAGCTGAGAGAGTTCAGCACCACCAAACCAGCTCTACAACAACTGCTAAAGGAACTTCTCTAGGCAAGAAACACAAGAGAAGGAAAAGACCTACAATAACGAACCCAAAACAATTAAGAAAATGGGAATATGAACATACATATAAATAATTACCATAAATGTAAATGGACTAAATGCTCCCACCAAAAGACACAGATTGGCTGAATGGATACAAAAACAAGACCCACATATGCTGTCTATAAGAGACCCACTTCAGACCTAGAGACACATACAGACTGAAAGTAAGGGGATGGAAAAAGATATTCCATGCAAATGGAAACCAAAAGAAAGCTGGAGTAGCAATTCTCATATCAGACTAAAAAGACTTTAAAATAAAGACTATTAGAAGAGACAATGAAGGACACCACATAATGATCAAGGGATTGATCCAAGAAGATATAACAATTGTACATATTTATGCACCCACATAGAAGCACCTCAATACATAAGGCAAATACTAACAGCCATAAAAGGGGAAATCGACACTAACACATTCATAGTAGGGGACTTTAACACCCCACTTTCACCAATGGACAGATGAAAATAAATAAGGACACACAAGCTTTAAAGCTTATTTTCATCCAAAATGAAAATAAATAAGGACACACAAGCTTTAAATGATACATTAAACAAGATGGACTTAATTGATATTTATAGGACATTCCATCCAAAAACAACAGAATACACATTTTTCTCAAGTGCTCATGGAACATTCTCCAGGATAGATCATATCTTGGGTCAAATATCAAGCCTTGGTAAATTTAAGAAAATTGAAATTGTATCAAGTATCTTTTCTGACCACAACCCTATGAGACTAGATATCAATTACAGAAAAAGACCTGTAAAAAAAAAAAACACATGGAGGCTAAACATACACTACTTAATAATGAAGTGATCACTGAAGAAATCAAAGAGGAAATCAAAAAATACCTAGAAACAAATGACAATGGAGACACGACGACCCAAAACCTATGGGATGCAACAAAAGCAGTTTTAAGTGGAAAGTTTATAGCAATACAATCCTACCTTAAGAAACAGGAAACATCTTGAATAAAGAACCTAACCTTGCACCTAAAGCCATTAGAGAAAGAGAACAAAAAAACCCCAAAGTTAGCAGAAGGAAAGAAATCATAAAAATCAGATCAGAAATAAATGAAAAAGAAATGAAGGAAACAATACAAAGAACAACAAAACTAAAAGCTGGTTCTTTGAGAAGATAAACAAAATTGATAAACCACTAGCCAGACTCATCAAGAAAAAAAGGGAGAAAACTCAAATCAATAGAGTTAGAAATGAAAAAGGAGAAGTAACAACTGACACTGCAGAAATACAAAAGATCACGAGAGATCACTACAAGCAACTCCATGCCAATAAAATGGACAACCTGGAAGAAATGGACAAATTCTTAGAAACGCACAACTGCCAAGACTGAATCAGGAAGAAATAGAAAATATGAACAGACCAATCACAAGCACTGAAATTGAAACTGTGATTAAAAATCTTCCAACAAACAAAAGCCCAGGACCAGACAGCTTCACAGGCGACTACTATCAAACATTTAGAGAAGAGCTAACACCTATCCTTCTCAAACTCTTCCAAAATATACCAGAGGGAGGAACACGCCCAAACTCATTCTACGAGGCCACCATCACCCTGTTACCAAAACCAGACAAGAATGTCACAAAGAAAGAAAACTACAGGCCAATATCACTGATGAACATAGATGCAAAAATCCTCAAAAAAATACTAGCAAACAGAATCCAACAGCACATGAAAAGGATCATACACCATGATCAAGTGGGGTTTATTCCAGGAATGCAAGGATACTTCAATATACGCAAATCAATCAAAGTGATACACCATGTTAGCAAACTGAAGGAGAAAAACCGTATGATCATCTCAATAGATGCAGAGAAAGCTTTTGACAAAATTCAACACACATTTATGATAAATACCCTGCAGAAAGTAGGCATAGAGAGAACTTGCCTCAACATAATAAAGGCCATATATGACAAACCCACTGCCAACATCATCCGCAATGGTGAAAAACTTAAACAATTTCCACTAAGATCAGGAACAGGACAAGGTTGCCCACTCTCACCACTCTTATTCAACATAGGTTTGGAAGTTTTAGCCACAGCAATCAGATAAAAAAGGAAATAAAAGGAATCCAAATCGGAAAAGAAGAAGTAAAGCTGTCACTGTTTGCAGATGACATGATAACTATACATAGAGAATCCTAAAGATGTTACCAGAAAACTACTAGAGCTAATCAATGAATTTGGTAAAGTAGCAGGATACAAAATTAATGCACAGAAATCTCTGGCATTCCTATACACTAATGATGAAAAATCTGGAAGTGAAATCAAGAAAACACTCCCATTTACCACTGCAACAAAAAGAATAAAATATCTACGAATAAACCTACCTAAGGAGATAAAGGAGCTCTGTGCAGAAAATTATAAGACACTGATTAAAGAAATTTAAGATGATACAAACAGATGGAGAGATATACCATGTTCTTCGATTGGAAGAATCAACATTGTGAAAATGACTCTGCTACACAAAGCAATCTACAGATTCAATGCAATCCCTATCAAACTACCACTGGCATTTTTCACAGAACTAGAACAAAAAATTTCACAATTTGTATGGAAACACAAAAGACCCCGAATAGCCAAAGCAATCTTGAGAAGAAAAAACGGAGCTGGAGGAATCAGGCTTCCTGACTTCAGACTATACTACAAAGCTATAGTAATCAAGACAGTATGGTCCTGGCACAAAAACAGAAATATAGATCGGAACAGGATAGAAAGCTCAGAGATAAACCCACGCACATATGGTCACCTTATCTTTGATAAAGGAGGCAGGAATGTACAGTGGAGAAAGGACAGCGTCTTCAATAAGTGGTACTCGGAAAACTGGCCAGATACATATAAAATATGAAATTGGAACACTCCCTAACACCATACACAAAAATAAACTCAAAATGGATTAAAGACCTAGATCCAAGGCCAGAAACTATCAAACTCTTAGACGAAAACATAGGCAGAAAACTCTATGACACACATCACAGGATCCTTTTTGACTCACCTCCTAGAGAAATGGAAATAAAAACAAAAATAAACAAATGGGACCTAATGAAACTTAAAAGCTTTTGCACAGCAAGGGAAACCACAAACAGGATGAAAAGACAATCCTCAGAATGGGAGAAAATATTTGCAAATGAAGCAACCGACAAAGGATTAATCTCCAAAATTTACAAGCAGCTCATGCAGCTCAATAACAAACAAACAAACAACCCAATCCAAAAATGGGCAGAAGACCTAAATAGACATTTCTCCAAAAAAGATATACAGACTGCCAACAAACACATGAAAGAATGCTCAACATCATTAGAGAAATGCAAATCAAAACTACAATGAGATATCATCTCACACCAGTCAGAATGGCCATGATCAAAAAATCTAGAAACAATAAATGCTGGAGAGGGTGTGGAGAAAAGGGAACACTCTTGCACTGCTGTTGGGAATGTGAATTGGTTCAGCCACTATGGAGAACAGTATGGAGGTTCCTTAAAAACCTACAAATAGAACTACCATAAGACCCAGCAATCCCACTACTGGGCATATACCCTGAGAAAACCAAAATTCAAAAGGAGTCATGTACCAAAATGTTCATTGCAGCTCTATTTACAATAGCCAGGAGATGGAAACAACCTAAGAGCCCTTCATCGAATGAATGGATAAAGAAGATGTGGCACATATATACAATGAAATATTACTCAACCATAAAAAGAAACGAAATTGAGCTATTTGTAATGAGGTGGATACTCCTAGAGTCTGTCATACAGAGTGAAGTAAGTCAGAAAGAGAAAGACAAATACTGTATGCTAACACATATGTATGGAATTTAAGAAAAAAAAAACTGTCATGAAGAACCTAGGTGTAAGACAGGAATAAAGACACAGACCTACTGGAGAACGGACTTAAGGATATGGGGAGGGGGAAGGGTGATCTGTGACAAAGCGAGAGAGAAGCATGGACATATATACACTAACAAACATAAGGTAGATAGCTAGTGGGAAACAGCTGCATAGCACAGGCATATCAGCTCGGTGCTTTGCGACCGCCTAGAGGGGTGGGATAGGGAGGGTGGGAGGGAGGGAGATGCAAGAGGGAAGAGATATGGGAACATATGTATATGTATAACTGATTCACTTTGTTATAAAGCAGAAACTAACACACCATTGTAAAGCAATTATACCCCAATAAAGATGTTAAAAAAAAAAAAAAAACTAAAAATAGAACTACCATACGACCCAGCAATCCCACAGCTGGGCACATACCCTGAGAAAACCATAAATCAAACAGAGTCATGTACCAACATGTTCATTGCAGCTCTATTTACAATAGCCAGGAGATGGAAGCAACCTAAGTGTCCATCATTGGATGAATGGATAAAGAATATGTGGCACATATATACAATGGAATATTACTCAGCCATAAAAAGAAATGAAATTGAGTTATTTGTAGTGAGGTGGATGGACCTAGAGTCTATCACACAGAGTGAAGTAAGTCAGAAAGAGAAAGATAAATACAGTATCCTAACACATATATGGAATCTAAGAAAAAAAAAATGTCTTGAAGAACCTAGGGGTAAGACGGGAATAAAGGCACAGACCTACTAGAGAATGGACTTGGGGATGGGGTAGGGTAAGCTGTGACAAAGTAATAGAGTGGCATGGACATATATACACTACCAAATGTAAAATAGATAACTACTGGGAAGCAGCCGCATAGCACAGGCAGATCAGCTTGGTGCTTTGTGACCAAATAGAGGGGTGGGATAGGGAGGGTGGGAAGGAGGGAGACGCAAGAGGGAAGAGATATGGTGATATATGTATATGTATAACTGATTCACTTTGTTTTAACGCAGAAACTAACCCACCATTGTAAAGCAATTATACCCCAATAAAGATGTTAAAAAAAAAAAAAAAAAAAAACTGTGGGTTTCCCAGGTGGTGCAGTGGTTGAGGGTCCACCTGCCGATGCAGGGGACACGGGTTCGTGCCTCGCTCCAGGAGGATCCCACGTGCCGCAGGGCAGCTGGGACCGAGGGCCATGGCCGCTGGGCCTGTGCGTCCGGTGCCTGTGCTCTGCGACGTAAGAGGCCATAGCGGTGAGAGGCCCACGTACCTCAAAAAAAAAAAAGAAAGAAAAAAAAAAACTGGGCTTCCCTGGTGGCGCCATGGTTGAAGGTCCACCTGCTGATGCTGGGGACGAGGGTTCATGCCCTGGTCCGGGAGGATCCCGCATGCCGTGGAGCGGCTGGGCCCGTGAGCCATGGCCGCTGAGCCTGCGTGTCCGGAGCCGGTGCTCTGCGGCGGGAGAGGCCCACATATCACAAAAAAAAAAAAAAAAAAAAAAAAAACTTCCAACAAACAAAAGCCCAGGACTAGATAGCCTCACAGGCTAATTCTATCAAGCATTTACAGAGGAGTTAACACCTATCCTTCTCAAACTCTTCCAAAACACAGCAGAGTGAGGAACAGTCCCAATCTCATTCTACAAGGCCACCATCACGCTGATACCAAAACCAGACAAAGACGTCACAAAGAAAGAAAACTACAGGCCAATATCACTGATGAACATAGATGCAAAAATCCTCAACAAAATACTAGCAGACAGAATCCAATAGCACATTAAAAGGATCATACACCATGATCAAGTGGGGTTTATCCCAGGAATGCAAGGATTCTTTAATATATACAAACCAATCAATGTGATAAACCATATTAACAAACTGAAGGACAAAAACCATATGATCACCTCAGTAGATGCAGATAAAACTTTCAGTAAAGTTCAACACCCATTTATGACAAAAACCCTCCAGAAAGTAGGCATAGAGGGAACTTGCCTCAACATAATAAAGGCCATATATGAAAAACCCAGAGCGAACATCATTCTCAATGGTGGAAAACTGAAACCATTTCCACTAAGATCAGGAACAAGCCAAGGTTGTCCACTCTCACCACCATTATTCAACATAGCTTTGGAAGTTTTAGCCACAGCAATCAGGGAAGAAAACGATATTAAAAGAATCCAAATTGGAAAAGAAGAAATAAAGATGTCACTGTTTGCAGATTACATGATACCAAACAGAGAGAATCCTAAAGACGCTACCAGAAAACTACTAGAGCTAATGAATGAATTTGGTAAAGTAGCAGGATACAAAATTAATGTACAGAAATCTGTTGCATTCCTACATACTAATGATGAAAAATCTGAAAGCTAAATTAAGGAAACACTCCCATTTATCACTGCAACAAAAAGAATAAAATACCTAGGAATAAACCTACCTAAGGTGACATAAGACCTGTATGCAGAAAACCATAAGACACTAATGAAAGAAATTAAAGATGACACAAACAGATGGAGAGATACACCATGCTCTTGGATTGGAAGAATCAACACTGTGAAAATGACTCTACTACCCAAAGCAATCTACACATTCAATGCAATCCCTATCAAACTACCACTGGCATTTTTCACAGAACTAGTACAAAAAATTTCACAATTTGTATGGAAACACAAAAGATCCCGAATAGCCAAAGCAATCTGGAGAAAGAAAAATGGAGCTGGAAGAATCAGGCTCCCTGACTTCAGACTATACTACAAAGCTACAGTAATCAAGACAGTATGGTTCTGGCACAAAAACAGAAAGATAGATCAATGGAACAGCATAGAAAGCTCAGAGATAAACCCACACACATATGGTCACCTTATTTTTGATAAAGGAGGCAAGAATATACAATGGAGAAAAGACAGCCTCTTCAATAAGTGTTGCTGGGAAAACTGGACAGGTACATGTAAAGGTATGAAATTGGAACACTCCCTAACACCATACACAAAAGTAAGCTCAAAATGGATTAAAGACCTAAATGTAAGGCCAGATACTATCAAACTCTTAGAGGAAAACACAGGCAAAACACTCTATGACATACATCACAGCAAGATCCTTTTTGACCCACCTCCTAGAGAAATGGAAATAAAAACAAAAATAAACAAATGGGACCTAATGAAACTTAAAAGCTTTTGCACAGCAAAGGAAACCATAAACAAGACCAAAAGACAACCCTCAGAATGGGAGAAAATATTTGCAAATGAAGCAACTGACAAAGGATTAATCTCTAAAATTTACAAGCAGCTCATACAGCTCAATAACAAAAAAACAAACAACCCAATCCAAAAATGGGCAGAAGACCTAAATAGAGATTTCTCCAAAGAAGATATACAGACTGCCAACAAGCACATGAAAGAATGCTCAATATCATTAATCATTAGAGAAATGCAAATCAAAACTACAATGAGATATCATCTCACACTGGTCAGAATGGCCATGATCAAAAAATCTTTAAAAAATAAATGCTGGAGAGGGTGTGGAAAAAAAGGAACCCTCTTGCACTGTTGGTGGGAATGTAAATTGATACAGCCACTATGGAGAACAGTATGGAGGTTCCTTAAAAACCTACAAATAGAACTACCATACGACCCAGCAATCCCACTACTGGGCATATACCCTGAGAAAACCATAATTCAAAAAGAGTCATGTACCAAAACGTTCATTGCAGCTCTATTTACAATAGCTAGGACATGGAAGCAACCTAAGTGTACATCAACAGTTGAATGGATAAAGATGTGGCACATATATACAATGGAATATTACTCAGCCATAAAAAGAAACAAAATTGAGTTATTTGTGGTGAGGTGGATGGACCTAGAGTCTGTCATACAGAGTGAAGTAAGTCAGAAGGAGAAAGACAAATATCGTATGCTAACACATATATATGGAAGCTAAAAAAACAACATCAACAAAAAAAAGGTTCCTAAGAACCTAGGGGCAGGACAGGAATAAAAAGGTAGAGAATGGACTTGAGGACATGGGGAGGGGGAAGGGTAAGCTGGGACCAAGTGAGAGAGTGGCATGGACATATATACACTACCAAACGTAAGGTAGATAGCTAGTGGGAAGCAGCTGCATAGCACAGGGAGATCAACTTGGTGCTCTGTGACCACCTAGAGGGGTGGGATAGGGAGGGTGGGAGGGAAACGCAAGAAGGAGGAGATATTGGGATGTATGCATATGTATAGCCGATTCACTTTGTTATAAAGCAGAAACTAACACACCATTTTAAAGCAATTATACTTCAATAAAGATGTTTAAAAAAAATCCTGACTTTACTGTATATTTATTATAAGTAACAAAAAAAGAGAACTAGTTTTGAAAACCAAATAATTTATACAATAATAAATGTTCATTCTTATAGACCCACATAAAGACACAACCTGTGTTCTCAATAATGCTCTAATGCAAGGGATCTTAAAGTGTAGTCTCAGATAAGCAGTATCTGCTTCACCTGGCAGCTTGTTAAAAATGCAAATTATCCGGCCCTACCGGACTCTTAGTGAATCAGAAACTCTGGGGTGGGGCCCACCAACCTGTGATTTAATAAGCATTCTACATTATACTGATGCACCCTAAAATTTGAGAACCACTGCTCTAATCTAATCTATTAAGTTTAAATTGGTGTTTTATAAAATAAGACAAGACTTTCATACTACTAATTCAACCTTGTACACTTTTCACAGGCATGTTTGCAAGGAGACCTAGAGGCAGGTAAAATTCATCTTTTCTGTGGCTTTTGAGAAGCCGGATACCACTTCCATTTCTCTTCCTCCTAACCAATTATTTTGGGGAGATTTTTGGTTTTGATCTATTTTCACTTAACATCTCTTGAGACAATGAAGAAAGCTGGGGTACATTTCCTTGAGCTGAGTTAGCAGTTTCTAGCTAGAATATGCTTTCTTTCAAATCTTCATCCATTACCTTTCAGCAGCTTAACAGTGTCATTGATTACTATAACTATAGATCCAAGCTGAATATTTTCAAGAAAAGTAATACTACACTTACTAGCTATTTCAGGTCAGAAATACTGATGTATTCTTTATTAACACTTGCATTTTTAAAAACTTGTTAGAATAGTATGTTGCTTTAATTTAGACACTGAAAATAGAAGAAGACTGCAAATTGAAATGAGTTTCCCAATCCTTCATAATCATCACCTCCACATAGAAGTACTTAGAGGCAGGGGGAAAAAAAACATCAAAAGATACAAATAATTTTTAAACTATACAAAGCATAAATTCTTAACTCTCCATCATTCAGTGTCTTATTTCAGAGTGACTAAATACAAGGGTTGAATATTTCAATATACAAAAGGGCATAGTTTTGTTCTTTTTCTTTCTTATTAATGGTTTCCACAGGTATTTGATTTACAGAGCTGGGTCTCTGATAAATATATTTCATATTACCTCAGGGCTTCTCAGAGGTTGACAGAAGCCTGAACTTCCATTTTTGAGGTCTCCAGTATTTACGTAAATAGTAATAGTAGATATGCTAAAGGTAGATACAAAAACTGTGGTTTATCCCATAAGTCTAAACCAAAGCTAACACATTTATCACATTAAAAAATATTGTATAAGTTCATTTAGAGATTATACTAAATTTGAGGTTCTTTACAAATGTGAGACACTGGGCTAGAACATCTTCTCCACCTCTGCTTCCGCCACTGCCACAGGTTCTTTGCTGTCTAAAATGAGTGTTGCATAAACTGGAATCTCTTGGGAGGAAAAATTATTCCCCGGCCTTCATACTCCTGGGTTAGGGAAGAAGACAGGAAGGAAAGGCTAGAGGGGACAACGGTTGACACTGCTATCTATTGCCTCTTTACCCTCTGCTGGGCAAGTAAAGAGGAAGGAAATATGGGCAAGTAAAGAAGAAGGAAATATAGGCAACATATCTATCTGCTATTACACTGGCTTAAATTTCATATGTGCACTGATGGGAACTTGTGGAATAGAGCTATAAGACTTGACTATCTCATAGGAAAACAACACAGAATCCTAAGGTGTCTGTACTTCCAGTTAGATGGTTAGAGTAGCAATCACTGGTGAAGGTAGCAATTCTCCCCAAAGATTCAGGAAATTTGCGCCTCCAATCAAAGATTCATGAATCTTTTCTATTTCCTGAAATCTTGTAGAAGAGCCTGACATCCTATCCCTATATCAATACATAAGTAACAGAAGAGCAGGGAAGGTTCCTGCTTTTATTTTCTTATTAAAATATTATTTAATATTTAGTAGGTGGACCATTTAGATGTTCAATAATTTTTCTTTTTTTTTATTTTTATAACTGAAATGAAGACTGTAAAGGTGCTTGGATGACAGAGCAAGTTCTCTGGAAAAGATGCATTTAAAAAAAAAATGTAAGTTCTTAAAATTCCTGAAAGGCACAAGACTCCCGGCGGGTGGGGGGTGGGGGGGACCACAACAAAATTAATTAATTAATTAAAAAAACAATCTAATACATGTCATCTGGCAAAAGAATTCTACCATCTTGACATTTTCATAGGCTTCCAGAAGGAGTAATTCGTTCAGTTACTTCTGTAACCTCTTTATCAAAAGAGCAAAAAGAATACACAACTTTCAGGCTTTTTAAATTTTCAAGCTAACTCAAAACATGAGAATCTAATCGAAGATCTCGCTATACAGTATCCAAATGCTCCCTTAAAGTTAATAAACGACCAAAATGTTTAATTTCTGTATCATTTGGGTCTCTTTCAATTCCAACAAGGCAGAAATTTCAACTCAAGCTGCCTTAAGACAAAACTGAATTTGGTGATTTGTATTTGAAAATATCCAAAGTTAGGACCTTTTTTCAGCAGCAGCTGGGTTCAGAGCTCAAATATCCCCATCTAGGTTTAGCTTTCCTCCATCTCACAGGTATGCCTGAGTATTTGCTTCATTCCCAGACTTCACATGGTGACACAAAGAAGCTCTAAGCTCACAACTCACTCTGCAAAGTCCAATGGAAGGGAGTCCCTTTCTTAAGGGGGCCAAAAAAAGTCCCAAAACGGTGCTTTCTTGTCTCTGACTGGCCAGACTTGGTCATATACTTTTCTGTAAACCAGTCCTAGCTACCAGGAAGACATAATGCTTCTAATGGCCATACCTGAGTCGTGGGTCACCCAGTGAGTCATAGTAGTGGCTGACATCACCTGAAGCTTATGGGCCGAGGGGTGCTGGTACGATCCTCAAAATAAACGAGGGTACTGTTTCCATGAAGAGGAGCGAGTAGCTGCAAAGCAAAACCACAAATATCCACTACAAGTTATCATTAGTAGATCCACTTCCCCCTCTTAGTAAAACTGTCACATATGCTATGTTAGTGGGTCAAAATGGAATCTAAAAGAAAAAACAAAAAAAATCATTCGATTGAGGCTCCTGATCAACCTATAGTTCAGAAGAGTGTAACCTCACACCTTGTATCCAAAATGTTGCTCCAGTTGCTGGCCTTCCATTTGTCTTCAGGAGCTGGAACACGTGGCCTTTAGAAAGCCCGCAAATAGTGGCAATTCCCTGCTTACAACCTCGAAGCCGCCCGCCTTGCTCTGCCAGGTCCAGTGTCACTGGCGGGAGCGTGACCAGAGGGGACTACGAGGGTGAGCCCGCCCCCCTTCCCAGCGCCGCCTCAAGGACTCGCACCCACTTCCCACGCGGCGCAACCCTTCTCATCCTTGGCGGCCGCTACCAATACTGCCCGCAGTGGCCGTCGGAACCGGACGACCGGGGCGGGACGCCCGAGGTCCCCAAGCCGAGGGCTGGGCAGGCAGACCCGGGTGCGAGGCGGGCGGATGAAGGCGCCTCCAGCCCCCTGGCTCCCGCCTCCTCCCCTTAAGCCGGCGGGCGGGCGCGGGCGCGGGCGGGTCGGGAGCCGTGAGGCAGCGTGAGGGCGGCGCCGGCGCTGCCGGGCGGGTCCCGGGGCCGCGGAGCGCGTCGGAGCGAGCGCACGAGCCCCCCGCGCGTCCGCCGTGCTCGCCCCGCGGCCGCTCCCGCCCGGCGCCGCCCGCCCTCCTGGATCCGCGAGGCGCCCACCGGACGCGGCCGCGGGGACCCGGGCGTGCGAGGGCGGGGCCGCCCCCGCCGGGCTCCCGGCACCACGTCGCCCCTGAAAGAAGCCCGAACGGCGGGGCTGCCGCGAGGAGCCGCGGAGGCTGAGGACCCGGGAAGGCGGATCCCGCGGACGCCCGCAGCCCGAGGAAACCACCAGGGACCGGGCAGTCCTCGGCGACTTGGAATGCGGACTCCAGAGGCGGCGCGCACGGTCAGGGCAAGTTTCTCGCGGTTTGAAGGGGTCCTGAAACCGCCACTCGTTTTAATTGTCCTTTCCCCTACTGTTTTAAATAAGTTTATTTAGACAGTGAAGAAAAAAAGAAAGCTTCCTGGATGACTGTAGGTTTGTAAATATAATCCCGAAAGTTTTGCATGGTGTGGTTATTTGCTTATGCATATTTATTAATCTGTTAACTCTTCAGCTAGACAGAAAATTGACATTTTAAATATTGTTTGAGGAACATTACAAGTTCGCTGCTGCGTTAAGGCATTGTGTTATTTATCAGCTTAGTTAGCATCTGTCTTCCCAAAGTGGTACCCAAACCTGTCCCTTGGCGACCGGTCTTGCATGTGACACTCTTGCCCTCTAGTGCCTCAGCAGCTTGGTAGCAGTTTGATGGCTAATATTAATGAGTTGTTACATAACACAAGGGTACTTGGGCCTGAACTGGTTATTGCTGCCACTTTTTACAAAAGCCAAAAGGCTGAGCCGGTGGTAGTGGATACTGCTGTTTCAGTTTCTTTTCTATCTATTGAAACTTTCTCAAGCGTTTTCAGCTCTTTCTGTTTTCATTCCAGGTAAGTGTGTCTATTTATTTATACTATACATTAATGGCTCACTCATAAATGTAGGAGTAGCAACTTTGTTTTTAATTAATCTAAGAATTTCAGGATTGAGTAAGTGCCTAATTTTATCTTTATAGAAGAAATAGAGGATTTAATTAAATTGAGTGAAATAAAGAACTGTCTTCTCCCGGTGTAATATTAAAGCTTCTCTTTTATAAAATTAAAGTGTTAAGGGGATGATCCCTTATAATTGTTTAAGATCTCCACCAAGAACTTGTAATTATTCTGCAGTAGATTTGTTAGAACAAATGTCTGTTGCTTGATGGACTAGAAATTTGTAAGCAACATTAGAGATTTAAGCTATACCTGTTTAACTATACAGTAATGATCCTCAACAAATCTTTCTATTTGATGCAATTCATTTTATAAACATTATGTTAAATTGTACAGTTAATAAAATTAAATGCAACTGGCAAGAAATAGCCTAAGTATTGAATACAGAAGCTTTAAGTTAAAAGAAAATACATATTCTTCCATTTAATATATCCACTTTTTCTGAAGAAGAACTAAGTTTCATTTTTTTAAGGGGTTTACCTAGATCATCTTCCAACAAGTTCTTCTAGTTCTTCTAATATCTGGAAACTATTTAAGCCTCAAACTCATTTAAAGTTGAAATTTATCCATATTCTTTATAAACATATTGGAGTATGGCAACATATGTAATCTGGAAGAGTTTAAAGGAATTCATTCCTAAGTAATGTAAACAACTAAATCTTAATATTAAAATACAAATCAGATATTGAGACACATGAGAAACTGACCTCAAATCCACTTTTTCTTTTTCTTAGAAAATACATTATCAACTATTGAACACTGCTGTTCACCACTAGAGAGCAGAGTGATGTGGAAGAGAAACTCTCAAACATCTGATATTCACCTGAAGGGCATTTTTTCCCTTTTTCTTTAGCCATAGCTCCCTATTAACATTGTATTTGAGAAGTAGATTTCAAAAATAAATTTGAAAGAGATTCTTTTGGAAAATAGTACTGAACATATCAAGAGGCTTGCCTTAACAGAAACTCTTTTCCTTTTCTTTCTCCAGTTAACACAGACAGTATCTGCCACCTCTCTGATATTTTTATTGTTTTTGTTTATGGTCTTGATGGGAAAGCAGAAGCCTTCTTTCTTTGTCTAAGTAAATATTGATATTAAACTGGTCACATGAGTTAATTTTCTACATAGTCTTTAGAATAAAGATTCTCACATTACTAAAATATTTTAGATAAAATAAAACTTTTATCTCTTTCTAGAGAAATTTGTTATAGTTCAGTTGAGTTGAGTTATAGTATACCATTTCTTTTAATACATTTTCTTGAGAAAACTATTGTTTCTGAAGATTATGGCAAATATTAGAGTAATTTGTGGTATAACTGAAAGGTTTGTTGAAAAAAATATAGTGGAAGTGATACCCAGGCATTTGAGGTTCTTTCTTTCTGAACAATATATCCTGCTGAAGAAGTTATTATGAGCTAGAATCTATAAATTCAAAGGTTGACTTGTCATTAAGAATTTTAAAATGATAAAGAAATTACAAATTTTTCTTTTAATTCAGGGAATCTTATATGACTTCCTTGAATCCTGGTTGAATCTCAACTGTTCTTTGGTGATTAGTGGCAACTTTTAAATTTAAATAAAATTTGAGGTTAAAATACTTTGGTGATTTGTATGCGCTAGAAAAACAGCGACATAGAATTGGTGATAAAAACACTATTCTCAACTAAGTAAATGCCTTGGACTTCTAATTGCTTAACAGTTTAGACAATAGGGGAAAGACAGTGGAAGTTTACTTATCCTGTGCTGTGGCTGTTGGTGATGAGCACTCACACTGAAATGCACGAACTCTGAACACCTGTCCTTATTCGAGGATGCTGCCAGGCCACAAAAGTAAGAGCTTGCATTATAATGGTAACTAGTGTGAACAATGCTCATAGTTGTGAACAATGCTCACAGTTGTTTTATAACTGAAGTTTCTCTTAGAATACCCAAGAATTGGTTTTAGAAAACCAACTGATTTATTTGTCTGCTTGTTTGTTTTTAATAAAAACTATATCCTTAGGCTCTGGGACATCACAATGAGTGATTTATCGCTTCAAGTTGAGCTAAACATTTTTCATCAATTTCACGTAAGTTACATAACTAGAAAAAAAAGTCAGGCCCTGCTGCAAGTATCCTGTATAATAAATTATTTTACAAAAACTCCTACAAATTAATGAGGGCTGTAACTCTTCACTACCTGTTCCAAAAAATCAAGTATTAAAGTTCTATACTAAAACCTTTTAGCAGCTCCGTGATGGGTATCCATTTTATGTACATTTCACTTTAAAATCTTTTTCTTTGATTACAATGTTTGAGAATAACATGAAGTTAGATCTGGATTCTAGGTCTGGTTCTGCCGTGAGAACTGTAGCCTTGGACAACTCCCTTGCTGACTCTGGGCCTTGGTCCCTCACCTGGAAAATAAGGATCTCAGAGATCCTTTCGTATCCTCTTTATTGCCCAACACTGTGGAAATTGTTCTGGAGTACAGGACAAAAAGACATGAAAAAAAGTAAAGAATAATGCAAAACTAAACTTACTGAGAATAAACTTACTGAGTACTACAGTCTAGAATTTTAGTAGTACATATGTTAAGTCATTAAAATGACAGCTAACGCTCAGAATGGTTATGTGTACCAGGCACTGTTCTAAGCACTTTACTTACTAATTTTCAGCTCATGCAATCTTCACAAAGATTATTTGAGGTAGATACTGTAATTATTTCCACTTCACAGATGAAGAAATTGAGGCACTGAGAGGTTACCTACATGACTAAGATGGCATCCCTGCCAAGTGGTAAAGCTGGGATTCAGTTTGAGTCTGGCTCCAATGCACATGCCCTTAACAACTAAATTACATTGTAACTCTATATGTTTCAAATATTTGTGCTTGATATGCCTCTTGATATAATATAGGAAATTCATGTACCACTCTACTCATTTCCACTACTTCTACCCTTACATATGAAATGATCATTCATTTATTCAAGAAAAATTTACTCAGCACCAACTATTGTTCCAGACTTAAAGCGGTTCCCAGAACCCTTATATGTGGTGCCTTCCCTAATGGGGTATATATAATCTAGTTTAGGTGATTTCTTCCTCCTCGCTTCCCAAATGAGTTGTGTCACTTGTTCTAAAAGATGCCCAAGGCAACAGAGGAAGAATTTGTCTAACTTCTTCATTGATGCACCCATAGGATGGAGAGTAAGAGAACCAGGACCTCAGACCTCCTCAGGACTCCCTATCATATTTTTTCATTGCTCCTCTCTGCTCTTTTTGCATTATCGACTCTGCAGATTGGCTGCCTCTGCTTCTCTGGTTCATGTAAACTGCCCTAAAACAGCCAAAAACTGATTTGTAACTTTACATCTTTTTTTAAAAATTTTAACATCTTTATTGGAGTATAATTGCTTTACAATGGTGTGTTAGTTTCTGCTGTATAACAAAGTGAACCAGTATACATATACATATGTTCCTATATCTCTTCCCTCTTGCGTCTCCCTCCCTTCCACCCTCCCTGTCCCACCACTCTAAGTGGTCACAAGCCACCTAGCTGAACTCCCTGTGCTATGTGGCAGCTTCCCACTAGCTATCTATTTTATGTTTGTTAGTGTACATATGTCCATGCCACTCTCTCACTTCGTCCCAGCTTACCCTTCCCCCTCCCCGTGTCCTCAAGTCCATTCTCTACGTCTGCGTTTTTATTCCTGTCCTGCCCCTAGGATCTTCAGAACCTTTTTTTTTCTTTTTTTTAGATTCCATATATATGTGTTAGCACACAGTATTTGTTTTTCTCTTTCTGACTTACTTCACTCTGTATGACAGACTCTAGGTCCATCCACCTCACTACAAATAACTCAATTTCATTTCTTTTTATGGCTGAGTAATATTCCATTGTATATATGTGCTGCATCTTCTTTATCCATTCATCTATTGATGGACACTTAGGTTGCTTCCATGTCCTGGCTATTGTAAATAGAGCTGCAATGAACATTTTGGTACATGACTCTTTTGAATTATGGTTTTCTCACGGTAAATGCCCAGTAGTGGGATTGCTGGGTCATATGGTAGTTCTATCTGTAGTTTTTTAAGGAACCTCCATACTGTTCTCCATAGTGGCTGTATCAATTCACATTCCCACCAACAGTGCAAGAGTGTTCCCTTTTCTCCACACCCTCTCCAGCATTTATTGTTTCTAGATTTTTTTGATGATGGCCATTCTGACTGGTGTGAGATGATATCCCATTGCAGTTTTGATTTGCATTTCTCTAATGATTAATGATGTTGAGCATTCTTTCATGTGTTTGTTGGCAATCTGTATATCTTCTTTGGAGAAATGTCTATTTAGGTCTTCTACCCATTTTTGGATTGGGTTGTTTGTTTTTTTGTTATTGAGCTGTATGAGCTGCTTGTAAATTTTGGAGATTAATCCTTTGTCAGTTGCTTCATTTGCAAATATTTTCTCCCATTCTGAGGGTTGTCTTTTGGTCTTGTTTATGGTTTCCTTTGCTGTGCAAAAGCTTTTAAGTTTCATTAGGTCCCATTTGTTTATTTTGTTTTTATTTCCATTTCTCTAGGAGGTGGTTCAAAAAGGATCTTGCTGTGGTGTATGTATAGAGTGTTCTGCCTATGTTTTCCTCTAAGAGTTTGATAGTATCTGGCCTTGGATCTAGGTCTTTAATCCATTTTGAGTTTATTTTTGTGTATGGTGTTAGGGAGTGTTCCAATTTCATACTTTTACATGTAGCTGTCCAGTTTTCCCAGCACCACTTATTGAAGAGGCTGTCTTTTCTCCACTGTATATTCTTGCCTCCTTTATCAAAGATAACGTGACCATATGTGCGTGGGTTTATCTCTGGGCTTTCTATCCTGTTCCATTGATCTATCTTTCTGTTTTTGTGCCAGAACCATACTGTCTTGATTACTGTAGCTTTGTAGTATAGTCTGAAGTCAGGGAGCCTGATTCCTCCAGCTCCATTTTTCGTTCTCAAGATTGCTCTGGCATTTCGGGGTCTTTTGTGTTTCCATACAAATTGTGAATTTTTTTGTTCTAGTTCTGTGAAAAATGCCAGTGGTAGTTTGATAGGGATTGCATTGAATCTGTAGATTGCTTTGGGTGGTAGAGTCATTTTCACAATGTTGATTCTTCCAATCAAAGAACATGGTATGTCTCTCCATCTATTTGTATCATCTTTAATTTCTTTAATCAGTGTCTTATAATTTTCTGCATACAGGTCTTTTCTCTCCTTAGGTAGGTTTATTCCTAGATATTTTATTCTTTTTGTTGCAATGGTAAATGGGAGTGTTTTCTTAATTTCACTTTCAGATTTTTCATCATTAGTGTATAGGAATGCCAGAGATTTCTGTGCATTAATTTTGTATCCTGCTACTTTACCAAATTCATTGATTAGCTCCAGTAGTTTTCTGGTAACATCTATAGGATTCTCTACGTATAGTATCATGTCATCTGCAAACAGTGACATCTTTATTTCTTCTTTTCCAATTTGGATTCCTTTTATTTCGTTTTCTTCCCTGATTGCTGTGGCTAATACTTCCAAAACTGTGTTGAATAATTGTGGTGAGAGTGGGCAACCTTGTCTTGTTCCTGATCTTAGTGGAAATGGTTTCAGTTTTTCACCATTGAGGATGATGTTGGCTGTGGGTTTGTCATATATGGCCTTTATTATGTTGAGGAAAGTTCCCTCTATGCCTACTTTCTGGAGAGTTTTTATGTAACTTTACATCTTATGGTCTAGGCAAACCATAAGAGACTGGGTTAATAATCTCTTTTTCCCATGTCTCTGAAGAGGACAAAAATGACAAGGTTATATCCTGAAAGCTGCACTGGCAGTATCATAATGCCCTGCTGTTAGGCATGTACTGATACATACATTCTAGTTGAATTTAAGAGGATATAGGCAGACTTTTTCCCCTATAAGTCATACAGGCAGAGCAAACAGCAAGCAGCAGTGTGATAGTTTTCTTCTCTTGCCTCACCTCATGGCATAACACTGAGGGAATTGAACAAATGTATTCTTTCCTTCATAATTGCAATTTGCAATTCTTTCCTTCATAATTGCAAATTGCAATAGAAAGTCATTTTGCATCAATATATCAAACAAAGCTAATATCCCCAAGTGCAGCTTTTCTCCCATCCATCTTACAAAAACAAAAAAAACAGTTCTAGAGACAGAGTATTATTCTTGGTTGTACTCCATGCAAATCAGCATCTTACTTGTCTACCACAGCAGGGTTCAATAAATATGACAGAATTTCACACATTCTTTCTCAGAGAAAAGCATGTTCTTTGTCAGTTTTTTAATATCACTGAATTACTTTTAGCAAATTCACGTAATGTATTTGAGGCCTCCCAATGAATTTTTCAACACTATAAAATACGGTTAATTTTGTGAAAGAGGAATATTGTCAAGATCTTTTAAATATCTTTCATTTATGTTAGAACCTGAAGTTCTTTAGTTATTAATACTCATTTTCCAGATGGCAGTCTTTTTTTCACATTTCTTGTGCTGCCAACATGATTCTATTCCATTTGGAAATTGATTTTTACTTTGGGATGATGTTGGGTGTTAGTGGAAGAAAAAAGATAGGTTACAGTGACAAGTAGGTGCTTCTCCTTGCAGATTTTGCAATGTTTTGCCAACTGTATGTTTGTATATAGTCAGTTCTTCACTATGTATATGAAATGGCCTGTGATTCCAAATATTGCTCCCTCCGCCTTTCATTAATGTAGATAATTAAATAATGGCTAATGTTTCCTCGGTGGAAAACAGATGTTTTCCTTTTTAAAAACAGATGCATTGCAAAACAACCCTAACCACTCTGAATTCTGAAAAATATCAGGAAGGGGGAAATCGGTATTTGAGTAAGAGTCAGTAAAAGGTACATTGTGGATGTGCCTGGTTTGTGGCTGTGGTCAAGGTGGTCACTGCCGTTCACAGTGTTTATGTTATCACCCTGACTGAGGCCGACGTGACTGATGGAGGGTGTTCATTCATGGAAGATGGTTTGACTTCGTGACTGCTCTGGTTTGTGAATGCAGCTGCTATTTGTAAAACTTAGTAGAGGCTCTTTTTCACTCATTTTTCAAGTATTCAGTGGGATGTGTTGATATCAAGAATACAGAAGTGAACAGGGCAAGTACTTACAGATTCTTCCCAACTATGAAGAAATACTACGCAGAAAATCACATGACTGACTAACTATGGAACATGACTAATCACATTATAACTATGGAATGTGCTGCAGAGTTCAAGTAGATGGTGATGTGAGAGTGTGTTACAGGGAGCCCTGACAGATCTAGGGAATCAGGGAGGCTTTTGTGAGGCAGAGACATTTATGCTTAGAGCCACAGGATTTGGACAATGAAACCAAATGAGAAGAGCAGAGAAAACTTCCAGACAAAGAGAACAAACAGCATGTAAGAAGACCCTGAGTCAGTAAAGAGCTCCAGGCAGAGCTCCTGCCTGGAGCTTAGCTGGGAGCACACCATCGAATCAGGCCTGAGATGTCAGAGTGGGAAGCATACCTCAGTGTCTTGTGGGATGTGTATAGGAATTTGGGTTTTAATCCGTGAGTGAGATAGGCAGCCATTGTCGGATTTTTAGCTTGGAAGAAACAATCAGATTTGTACTTTGATGCTGGATTGAAAAAAGTATAGCGGGAGCCAAGAGTGTTTATGGCGGGGCTAGTGGTTGTCGTAGTTCAGGTGAGAGGGACATTGCCTGGAAAAGGAGAGAAAAGCACTGGGTCAGATGAGTTTTAGAAAATGGAAATGAGAGCTCTTGGGTCTATTTAGATAAGCAGGAGTGAGGGAAAAGAAGGTGTCAAGGGTGAGCCACCAGATGGTTGTGGGAAGATGAAGATGGTGTTAGAGGGTGGATCACAAATTCAGTTATGGACAGGTTAAGCTTGCTTGTGACATGATTCCAGTGGAGTCAAGGAGCGGTGGGTCTATAATAAGAAAAGGCACAGTTACTGTGAGTTGTTATTATACCAAATCGATAGTTCAGTTTGGAGTCCTGGAGCTCAGAGGAAGGAGGTTTGAGTTACAAATAAACATTTGGAATTTGGGGGAGCATGGAGGGTAATGAAAGCCAGGGAGTATATGAGCTTATCTAGGAAAAGGGGGGGGCGGGATTAAAAGAAGGCCAAGGATGGACACGGTGCCAATTATGCCGCTTATTGGGCCTCTTCCTCTGCACTGAGATCCATCTGACTTTAGATTTCTGCATCAGAAGTGGACTTCCTGTACTTCCCACCACTCTGCTTATACTAGAATGTTTGTAGCTATCCCTTTATGAACCCTTAATACATTTTTATTAGCCATCTTCAGGATATTTCTCTCATTTATTATGTTATTTATACCATCATCATCGTCATCATCATTATAACAGGTAACCTTTAATATATTCATTCTCTGTGCCAGACAGTTTTCTAAGAGCTTTTTATACTTTTAACTCATAATCCTCATCAAAACCCTATTAAGTAGGTACCACAAGTATCCCCCATTTCATGAGGAAACTGCAGCATCTAAAGAGGTGCCTGATATCCATTTCCTGCATGTCCCTAGCATGAAAGGGATGTGTTGCACTTCCCTTCCCAGGTGGACGGTATCTTTGCTGTAGGCTGTCGGGTTCGAAATCAGTTCAGCTACTACAAGCTGAGGCATCTTGGGCAGGTTACTTAGGCTTTAAAGGGCCCAGGGCCATGTTGGCATATAGTGAGTGTTCTTTAATGTTAGCCGGGCTGTTGCTGTTATTCTGCCTTCCCACAGGATGTAATTTCCTCCAGTGTGCCTTATAGGAAATCCTGATGAGGTGGTGAGGCTTATCACCAGCCCAACCTTGCAACGTTCCCGTATCTACTGTGACTCTTCCAAAATGCCTGCCTAAATGGTTTGTTGATTTTCTAAATGTCATCATCAGTTTCTTGGTCATTCAGCATATTCCTCATCACAGGTCGAATAGGTGGCCAAGTCCAACCCCAGCTGTCAGCTCTATGCTTCTAAGACAGACACTTGTGTCCAGGAAACTCTGACACGCAGGCTCGTGGGCCTGTTCTTCAGTCATTCACAGAACCCTTCAGACCATGCAGAAGTCTGTAGTTTTCAATATATTTTTGTGAGAGCCCTTCAAGAACACTATTGTCATTGTACCAAAGGGTTTACCTGTTGATCTTTTTGGCCTTTAAATATGTTTTTATCCTTTGTCTTGTTTGAAAGATCACTGGGAATAACACAAATCCTATACCCTTGGAAATTTCAGTCTAACAAAACAGACAGACATTAAACAAATCATGTTGCTAATAATAATAAGAGTTTTGATAAAGGCCCCAAAGGAAAAGTAATTATAATTAGAGTATGTAATCTGGAGACCTGGCCTAAAGGGGGGAGGCGTGGAGTTGGCCAGAAGGACTTTCCTGAGGGACTGAGTGTGTGTAGCATATTGAGATTTACCCGTGACCCATCAATTTCAAACCTTTCTTTGACTTTCTTATTTGTCGTCATCCAACTATTTTTTAGAACACGGTGATTTTGCTCTCTCCCCACACATCATTTAGTCACCTGCCTGAACCCTGAGTGTCCATCACTAGCTCAAGTCAATTTCCGCTCCAAGGTGTTTTTATTACTGGCACTTTTTTTTTTTTTTTTTTTTTTTTTTTTTGCGGTACGCAGGCCTCTCACTGTTGTGGAGCACAGGCTCCGGAGGCGCAGGCTCAGCGGCCATGGCTCATGGGCCCAGCCGCTCCGCGGCATGTGGGATCTTCCTGGACTCGGGCAGGAACCCGCGTCCCCTGCATCGGCAGATGGACTCTCAACCACTGCGCCACCAGGGAAGCCCTACTGGCACTTTTATTCTTCTAGTCCCAAAGCCTGCCCTCTCCCCAACCAGTAATCATTTCCTTTTCTCTTTGCCTCCCAAGTCTCTCTTTGTTTTCATTCTCTCTGATAACCACCTTGGTCTGGACTCAGACCACCCCCCACCTGGATTATGCAGCAGCATCTTAGCTGGGCTACCCGGACTCCACCTACTTCTTCACTGCGTGCAGTGCAGCGTGTACTCTCTCTGTTCATATTACTGCTCTCTGTCCATTCTGGATGTCACTGCTACACTAATCATCTGTAAACACTATTTTTATTGTCTCTCTTCTGTTCAGATACACCCAATGCTGTTTCACACTCTTGCGTTCACAATCACTTCCAAGAACGTTCATCAATCTGCAGTACTCTTTCAATCACATGTTATTCCCATTTTCAACCCAACACACAGTGCCTTCCAATTAGTTTAGGCTGACTCTCAGATAAACACACTGTAACCATTTCATTTCTTCAACTTTGCCAGGTTTTTGTGCCTGATGTGTTCACCTCATCCTGGTACCCAAATCCTGCCCATCATGCCATGTCCCCCTCAAGCACCATGTCTCTTAGAAGGTGCCACTGACTTTCCTAAGTTTCATTACTCTCTTTTGCCCTTTCTTCTGAAACTTATAATAGATAGAGTCTGTACAGCACAAATCACTACTTATTATGGGCAACATAGTGTTGGCTGCTGTTTCACAAGTCTCATTTCCCCCATAGAGACCATGCTTCTACAGACAAGAATCATTCCTAAAATTACTTCTGTGGTGTCCGCAGCACCTAGTACAGCACTAAGCCCAAAGCAGGTGTTCAATAAATACCTAAAGACTGCTTGCAGAATGATTAATTCAAAGGTATCTTTGGGTGGGTGAAGATTTAATATCTACCATAGTTGCTCTTTTGTCCCATGTTGGGATGGTATGAATATATTTCTTAGTAATGAATAAAACAGAGACATTAAATCCAGCAAATGTATGGATAATTGTAATCATTAATAGTGATGTGTAGCCTTAAAAATAATTTATGGCATTAGAATAAAGTAGAAGGGTCAAATTAACCTTTAAGGTTAATATGCCATTGTATTCAACTAATTCCACAAATAGCCATTTGGTGCTTACTCTGTGCCTGACCCTAGGCGCTCAGTGATACACAAAAGAAGCATTATCTCTACTCTCCTAGAGTTTACAGTTAAACAGGGGAGACTGACTTTAAACAGAATTTTAATTATAATAGTGTCAAGAAGTACAAAGGAAAGATACTTTCCACAATGGCTGTGTGTGACTGCTGAGTCTTACCATGTTTAGGTCAGCTCCACGCTGAGAAGTTTTCACAGGGGAATTGTGTGGAGGAGTTTAATTTTCCTTATGTAACTGTCTTGTTAGTGATGCCCCACTGGTGAAAGGCTCAGGAGAAGCTGCTACAGGGCCATCTAATGCAGAGGAAGGAGTAACAGCAACAATTCAGTCCATCCCGAGATTTTCAGAGCTAACGGAGACAGAGAGAGCATGGGAAGTTGTTGGTGGTGGACGAGGTTGCAGTAGGAACAGGAAGTTTTGCGAGTCCACCCCAAAGACTAAATTTGACCACAGCGAAGTGAGATATGCAGCCAAAAAAGGTTTGCAGAAAACTTAAGAGAATCTTAATGTATCCATTTAAATATGTTAGACCAAATCCTACACTCAGGGACGTACACATTGGAATTCCCTTTGGCTTCAGGAGGACACTGGAAGCGTTTAATGGAAAAGACATGTCTTTCAGTATTTTATACTTGCTAATGTAGAAGATAATTTGATAGGTTCCTAATAACTGTCCTGCATAGTGAGACCAAATATTCCTCACCACTCTGCCTTATCATAGGTAAGAATTTTATGAATCACATGCCTTTCACTTCTGAAAATAGGAACAAACTATGAGACACTGCTATCTGAAATGCAAAATGTGGTAATACGTTTTATATCCAGTCAAAAACACTTCACAGCTAAAATTGAAACAGAAGCCTAGAGAGATGTGAGATTTTGTATCCTGCTATTATACCTCAGACTATTACAGTATTCATAAACATGTACCTAACTTTAAAAGTACAGTTACTTTTCAAAGTGAAATAACTACAGTTACAATGAAAACTCTCTGTTGTCCTGGTAATTTTGATTTGCTTAAATTACATCGAAACCTATGTGAGAATGTTTAAAAGAGTAGGATTTCTTTGAGACCATTTCAGAGCCCTTAATGGCATTTTACTTGGCAAAGGGTGGTGTACCAGAGACCTTCCATGAAATATGAAGTTCAGCACCTCCTTTCTTTGCAGTGTCCCACAGACTTGTCCCTGCCCACATTCTGTCTGCTGTGTGAGCATTAACAGTCCGTGATTGGACTGTGAGAAAGGAGCCTATACTGGCTTTTGCCAGAGTTGACTCTAACACTGCTCTGGGATATATTCCACATTCTTGATTAATTCACTCCCCCCCACCCCGCAAAATCTCACCCTTATCGTGTTATTTCCCAAATCAGGAAAGTTTAATGGCTCCCTACAGGCTTTCTCAACAATGAACTTCTATGCTATCTAATCTCTCTATAATCTGAGTTACCCATATTTTATTGTTTATTTTTTAGCTGTTCCTCACTCTTTCCTTCAACTCTTCATCAGAGTGTCCCTTACCCAGTATTGTACTCACACCTGCCTCTGTAAAATTACCTCCGTCTCAGATGCCTATTCATTTTACCCTCATCCTTCAAGGCTCTGCCCGAATCCAACCCCTGACACATTGCAGACTCCCCCACTTGCCATGGTATCTGTCTTCTCTCATCCTGTGCCAGTCATTTGTCTCTAATCAACAACCCATACGTTATTGTTTGCATTCTGGTCACTGTCTCTACCTTATAATTTTGTCTCCTTTAAAGAAATTCACTCTGCTGAACATTTATATTTTAAATAGAAAGATAATTATCCCATAAATATTTGAATGAATGATATAGATTCCCTAAATATTTGAATGAATAAAGCACAATATATAATTTAAATAAGATATTTATCCTATAAATATCCTGCAGTTACATTCCAGAATATTATATTGTTCATAAAGATAAATATATATTATTCAACATATTGCTCATTGCTTATTTCAGAGGTGAATATCACAGAATTTTAGAGCCAGAATGTTCTTGGTGATCATTTATTCTAACCTTATCATTTTACTTAGAAGGTACCAGGACCAAAGTGACAATATGAGACAGAAGTGTAATAAACCCTAATCTTGTGAAGAACGTCAACTACGATGTTCTCCACTAGCACTTTCAGCTGTCTTCAGCTAGCTTTCAGCCTGCCTTATGGACAATAATAATACCTTTCTTAAATTTTTTTATATTCCATGATATTTCCATGAAAAGTGCCAGGACCGTAAGACTCTAATAACTTCTAATCTAAAAAGCACCCATGTTTCTTTCTTATTATTTTTCAAAAGTTACTAAATTTTTCAGAGGTTTCTGAAACTTGAAAAGGATTTGAAATTATAGCATAACAAAGTGTTTCATGAAGTTGCAGTTGTTTTCATTATGTTTTTTAAAAACACTTTTATGGTAGTTTTTTTATATAATTACTGAACTTTTTCTAAAAAGCAGAAACTGTTGTCGTAATAGTAGCATTTAATGAAATATATCCAAACTTTTATGAATTTTCAGTGTATGCAGTTAAAAACACATAGTTTGAGCCTGTATTACATGATATGTCAATGTATGGCTCAGGTGACCTCTCTGTGATCTTAGGTCTATATGATCTACAGAATTTGATGCAAAGCTCAAGGAGTAAGAGGCAATTCCTTGTTAGTCCAACATCTTTTCTATACTAGGGATAGAGACCTCTGTACAGTGGAGGGCTTTCCCTCTTTGTGCCCCTTCCATGTCCTCATTCAGATCTGGGAGAAGGAAAGAGGTTTTCTTACTTACCAAACACCAGTTCATGTGCCTCACAGGTTGCCACTTGTGCCAGTCACAAGGATAAGAACTTGCTCATTTTAATGCTGCAGACTGAATGTTTGATATTCTATTGCATTTTATTCTACTTTTCAGATTATATTTTCTGTGAGTCCTGATCAAGTGACACAAATGTGCTGCAATGGTGACATAAACTATTGATTGAGGCTGGAAAAGTGTCTGAAACATCATCTTTTCTTTTCTTCTTTTATTTTTTTCTGGTGCCTCTATTGGAACAGTCTGAGGGAAGTATATACAACATGAGTTTTATCATGAAGCTGCACAGACACTTTCAAAGGACGGTGATTCTGCTTGCCACATTCTGTATGGTGAGCATTATTATTTCTGCTTACTACCTGTACAGTGGCTACAAACAGGAAAATGAACTGTCTGAGATGGCTTCAGAAGTAGACTGTGGGGACTTCCAGCACCTACCATACAGGCTGATGGAAGTGAAGACAAGGAAGCTTTCTGATGCCTCAAGGACAGAACCCACAGTCCTGGTGTTTGTGGAGAGCCAGTACTCATCGCTCGGTCAAGACATCGTTATGATTCTAGAATCTAGCAGATTCCAGTATCACATTGAAATTGCTCCTGGAAAAGGGGATCTCCCAGCACTTATAGAAAAAACTAAAGGCAAATACATTCTCATTATTTATGAGAATATTTTAAAGTATATAAATATGGACTCTTGGAATCGAAGCCTTTTAGATAAATACTGTGTTGAATATGGTGTGGGTGTCATTGGATTCCACAAAACTAGCGAGAAGAGCCTACAGAGTTTTCAGTTGAAAGGTTTCCCTTTTTCTGTATATGGAAACCTTGCAGTAAAAGATTGTTGTATTAATCCTCATTCTCCATTGCTTCATGTGACCAAACCTTCTAAGCTTGAAAAAGGTTCTTTACCTGGAACTGACTGGACCATTTTCCAGATTAATCACTCAGCCTACCAACCAGTAATATTTGCCAAAGTAAAGACCCCAGAAAACCTTTCTCCTCCCATCCCTAAAGGTGCTTTTTATGCCACTGTCATACACGACCTGGGGCTCCATGATGGAATTCACAGAGTTCTTTTTGGCAGCAACTTGAACTTTTGGTTGCATAAGCTCATCTTCATAGATGCTGTTTCCTTCTTGTCAGGGAAGAGGCTTACATTGTCCTTGGACAGGTACATTCTCGTGGATATTGATGATATTTTTGTGGGAAAGGAAGGAACAAGAATGAACACCAATGATGTTAAGGTAAGGCTCTTTATCTCAAAGTTTGGTTCGTCTCTCAGTAGGTTTGTCTAGGGCTAAGGGATTTCCTGGGACATAGGATTTTTATTTTATTTGGAAATTCTTAGGCAAACTGGGATGAGTTGGCTACCCTCAGCTATTTTTGAGATATGGGGCTATATCTCAGCCCTAGAACAACTAGGTAGATAAGTAGATAATACATTTTTCTCTGAATCAAGAAGAAAATGAAGATTGTACTAAAGGATTGAGTGTGGCAGAATCCTGAAATGCATTTCCGTGTGTATTTAAAACTACAGAGTAGAAACCACTTTGTTTAATTACTTTCCAGAAACTATCTACCTCAGTAAACTATTACTAATCTCAGACATGAGTCCATTTAGCTATGAAATCCAGGTGAATTTATTTTAATGAAAATAAATACTCCCACAAATTTTCAAGAATTAAAGATCTCATAAGTAGCAAGTTCAGATGTTTCTGGAAGTCAAATGTGTGACTCATTTTCTCTTGTTACTTTTTTGAAACTCTGAAAATTAGCACTACTAAATATGGAAAGCTATGAATACACAAGCATACCTATTCACATACACACATAAGAATTTACATTAATTTTCAAAATTCATTGAACAATTCTGGTTCATATATGAAACCTATCATGCTACATTTATATTGGATTAGATTTCTTATTATGTAAAACTGCTGCCCTTAGATAGAAAACAATTATGTGAAGATAGTTGGTTATCATTGTGAAGGGATTATATTACATAAACAACTGGCTGTTTAATATTAATGGAATTTAAAATTAAAATGATCTACATTGATCTTAATTTCCCATTCGAAATGCCACTGGATTCTACCTCTGTTATACTATATATTGATTTCACGAAAAGTGAAAGGAGAGACTTTGATACATAATTTTTATTCTATATAGCTTTGACCTTTTGGTAAAATATAAAGTACTGAATCAGATGGAAAAAAAGTCTTGAAACTGCATTCTTTTCTCCAGACACTAAGCATCTGGCAAGTAATAGTAATGTTCATCACACTACTTAAATGAGCTAAGAATACCAGAAGGACTATTAAATGTTACCATAAGAGAGTGTGAAGACTGAAAAGAAAAAAACACCTTTCATATTCTTGGCAATATTTCAGACTCTTCCTTTTAAGTCAGTATAAATTAATTAATGAAGTTGTGCTTAAGTTTTCATTAGTCTTTTGAAATAGTCTTTGAAAATGTAGCTAAATTAAACCAAGCTGGTAGTTTAAACATTTATTATGAAAAAAAAACATTTATTATATCCTTGAAAATTACAAACAATATATAATTCCCTTTCTAATTTTTCCATTTCCAAATATTATGATAAAAAAATTTTAAGGCTTTATTTCTAAAATATAAGTCTTTAAAACTGTCAAAATATGTTGTTATATCATTAAAAATATGCTAGATAAGTCTCCGAGTTTTTTATGCAAACTCTACTATATCCTCTAAAATTAAACAAAATACAAAATGCCTTTAGTGCTCTTAAGGTTAAGCCATTTTTAAGTGGTATAAAAAATTAAAACCTTACTGAATAAATTCAATAAGAATTTAACATGTGTAAAATATTTTATGAATTGCTCACATTTAGATGGGAATATATTTTCTAACCAACCTAAAGGCTTAAAAGAAAGTATGTTTTGAATTATTTGGGTTTTTGAACTACTTCTAAATTGTATCTGTGATTGTGTCTCTAAACATAGTCATTCACCCATTCATTCATTCCTTCATTGATTCATTCTGTAACTAGTTATTAAGCATGTCCTACATGTGAAGTAGTTTTGGTGATATGTAAATAGAAACGTACACCATGGTCTTATCCCTTTAGAAGAGAGGGTCGGGAGAGTAAAGTTAGAGAAGCTCAGAAAGCACATAGGTGAAGACTGTGCTGAGCATCTTCCTGCTTAATACTTGGAACGGCCATATCACACGCCAACCGTGGAGGTAGGCACTAGGGATACAAAGATAAATAAAGCATGGCTCCCCCTTAATGAGTGTACCACTGTCTTGGTAGGGGTGGAGTGGGAGTGATAAATAGGTAGATAGCTTGCAATGTGGTGAGTACAATAGGAAAAGTGCCTGTGTGGTTTTATGTAAGTAATGCTGTGTGAAACACTATACTGTGTGCTGTTTACCAGAACTGTTAAGTCCTATTAAGTAGAACAGATTTGGAAGGCAAAGCTATAGTGATATAATGATTTAGGAGGCTGTAGAGATGATATTCAGACAAAAGAAGGTTTCTTGAAACTAGGAAATGAGAATAAGAATGGAGAAGGAATGACCAATATAAGAACAATATCTAAGGTAAAGTTGAAAACTTAGTAATTGGATCAATGGAGATGAAAGAGAATATAATCAAGGATGACATTAAGATTTTTAGCGTAGTTGAATAGAGTTCCCATGTGATTCAGCAGTCCCACTCCCGGGCATATACCCAGACAAAACTAAAATTCAAAAAGGTACATGCACCCCTATGTTCATAGCAGCACTATTTACAACAGCCAAGACATGGAAACAACTTAAATGTCCATCAACAGATGAATGGATAAAGATGTGGTACGTATATACAGTGGAATATTAGTCATTAAAAAGAATGAAATAATGCCATTTGCAGCAACATGGATGGATCTAGAGATTATCATACTAAGTGAAGTAAGTCAGAAAGAGAAAGACAAATACCATATGATACCACTTATATGTGGAATCTAAAATATGACACAAATGAACATATCTATGAAACAGAAACAGACTCACAGACATAGAGAACAGACTTGTGGTTGCCAAGGGGGAGGGAAGGATTGGGAGTTTGGGATTAGCAGGTGCAAACTATTATATATAGAATGGATGAACAACAAGGTCCTACTGTGTAGCTAGGGGAACTATATTCAGTATCCTGGGGTAAACCATAATGAAAAAGAATATATATATATATGTATAACTGAATCACTTTGCTGTACAGCAGAAATTAACACAACATTGTCAATCAACTATACTTCCATAAAATTTTTTTAAAGTTAAAAAATATTTAGTGTAGTTGAATAATAGTTGATTATTCCAACAACAAAGAAAGAGGAGAGAGCAAGAAGATCATAATGAAGGTCATTAGAGGTCATATGAAAATTTTCAGTTTTATTGAAGTGCATCTGGGACATACAGGTATAGATGTTTAACAGGTAGTTGGCTCCCAAGAAGTCTGGGTAGCAAGTGTAGTTTTTGAAGTTATCATTCTAATTAGGGGATGGTTCACTTTCAGCAAGAAAGTATGTGAGATCAGCCAGGGAAAGGGTTTATAGAGTGACAAGAGAAGAAGATCAAGTGTAGAATCTTGAGGAAAATCATCTTTCAGAAAACAAGTGGAGAGAGAAAATCCTGTGAATAAGAGTCAGAATAGTCGGAGACCAGAAAGCTGTGATGCTATACAAGCCTTGGGAGTAAAGAGCTTCAGTGAGGGTGTGATCAGCAGTATAAAATCTAATAGCAGGGTCCACCGAGGTAAGAAATGGCAAGTCTCCTTTGGCAAAAGATAAAAGTCACTGGGGACTCTTACAAGATCCAGGGTAATGGAATGATCGAGGCAGAGGCACAGCTGAAGTACGTTCAGGAGTAAATTAGAGGGTTAAGATATGAAGAAGGAGAGTGTGGAGTACTCAGTGGAGAAATTTTGATATAAAAGAGAGAAGAGAAATTAGCTGGAGGGTGGGCTAGAGTTAGAGGGACCAACTATCCTGCTTTGCTTACACTGAGGGCATTCAATGCTAAAATTCAGCGTCCCAGGCAAACTGGAATGATAGGTCTCCCTAACTAACTAGGGTAAGGGAAGGATTTTTTCCTAGGAAGAAAGATCCAAGAGCAGGTGGTCTAAGAAAAGGTCATGGATGTGGTGATTAATAGTACATAATTAATAGAAATATTTTCATGAAGCTCTTTTATTTAATTATTACCACTAAAAAAAACAAGTATACGTACCCTATTTGATGTATTAGGAAAATTGAAAAGAATGTGAGGAAATTGAAGGTGACGTAGAATGTTTCTTGCAAAATTAGAAGGATGGTTGCATACCACGTAAATTTTAACTGTGATGCTAATCACTGCAAACGTGCTTTTTTTCCTTATGTGGGGCAAAAACACTGCGTTTCCTTATTTAATCGGAAGATTAGAATTAGCAATGCAATATCAGTTTTTACCTGCCTTGCTACTGAATAATATGAGCACGTTTCAAAGAGCCTCAAAGCTACAGAAGAAACTGTGACATGTCACAAAATAATGACTCTTCAAGAGGAAGAAGATAAATAAGGGACCTAAGGTGTTATCTTCATTAGTTGGAGAACTTACAAGCCACAAGCCATAGCCCTTAAAGAACCAAAGAACATAGTGTAGACAAATATTATACTACGTTCAGTAAAATTGAAGTCAGGAAGGGCGTGTGTGTGTGTGTGTGTGTATTGAACTAAATGGACAAGACTTGTCTCAAATTTACCATGGACTAGTTTTGTGATGTTAGAAAATTCAAGTTCCTAGTGTTCTAACACCTGTCCTCAAACTTCCTGAGACTAGTGGTTTTTGGAGAAAGGCTTTTTGGAGAGGGAAAGTGGGTATATAAAGAGATACTTCTTCCATTAAAGCATTTTAAAGTTATACATGAAAGCACAGCATGACCAAATGAATACTAACAATTCAGATTCTCTCTTAGAAGAATGAATTCACTCGGCCTCAGATGCATCATACCTTTAGACTTAGACCGTTTCGTATAACATTTCAGCCCTAAGACAGATAGGAAGTGGAACAGGGAGGAGGCTCTGATAAAAGTGGTCTTAAGGGTTTTACTGAACTCTCTGCAGGTATACTCTCAACAAATAAAAGAGCTGCATATCACTCTCATGCCTATGTTTCTCCCTCCTTCTCCTTCTATAATAGGCACACGCGCTCTTTCTAACATTGACAGTCTTTCTAACATCCGTGAGAAAATCAAGAACCAGCCCAGCTGTATCAGAGCACACTAAACAGGGGCCTGAGTACGACTGGAGGGACTTAGCAACCATTCCCGTTCTCACCACCCTAACCTTTCCCGCGGCTCCCTTACACGTCACTATTCCTTAGTTTGGCTGTTTGTTGATTACCCCTTAAATCTACATTTTGTAAGTGGCCTCACAAGAGAGGACAGTTCTCTATGAGTGACGTTATCATTATTCTCCCTGCTAACTGAAGGTCCCAGAGCGCCTAGGGAAAAGAACGTGCTGAAAATAGAAGTAGGAAGCCGTAAAGCTCTGAGAAGTAAGTGGTATCAGGCTCAGAAGACAGACTTGGCTGACTTCTCTGTCATACAGGGGGAGCTGACCCCCCTGAGGCTAAAATGGAAGCTTCAGTGAAGGGGAGCTTCGTGCTGCCTGACCTCACCCTCTCACAAGAACCTTCCTTGCCCCAGCTAAGGTCAAGCCAGAGGTTTCGTAAAGTCATTGAAAAAGAAACTGACACACCAAACGTTTGCAGGGAAAAGGCAACTGCAACCAGTTATTCTGTCATAAGTGAAAATAGAAAGGAAACATTTCTCCAGATAGCTCACTATTGATGGATGTTAAGGCCTGTATGTAGCACCAATCTTTTTTTCCCCCAAACTCATATTTCTCTAATTCCTTTCCATTCTCTGTGATGTTTCTTATTTTTTATTTGCTAATATCCACTTTAATTGCATTGTGCTCTGGAAGCATGTGTCTATTTGATACCAATACTTTCCATTTGCTAGAATCACTTTATGACTGGATACAATATTCTTATAAGAACATATATTGTACAGTCAAGGTATATCTATTAGCTCAACTTTGTTAACTGTGTGGTTCAGAGCTTCTGTATTCTTCCTGTTTTGATCTTTTTTTGGATGGAGGGGAAGGAATAGAGTGTACTCCTTGACGTTACCAAAGATGGTATGTTTAATTCTCCAACTCTAATAGTGGATTGTAAATATTTCGTTGTTTTTCTGTCAGTTGTTCCCTTACATATTTTGAAGCTATGTTACTTAAGTGTGTGTGTGTATATATTTATATATTAATTTAATATTTTATTATTCTATGGCTATCTTAATACTAGTAGAGCTACACTGGCTTTTTGGGGGTTACTATTTAAAAATTATACTTTATCTCATTTTTATATTTGCTCTATCATCTGTCTTTACATTATAAATTAGTTTTGAGAACAATTTTCTATGACTTTTGCTTTTTATCTACTGTGTCAATATTTGTCTTTTAATTAACAAGATCGGTCTACGTACACTTAATATGATTATCAATGTGTATGGATTAATTTCAGCTACCTTATTTTGTGCTTTATATTTGTCCCACTTGTTCTGTATCTTCTTTTCCTTCTCTCTGTCCTTTATTGCTTTAATTGTCAGTTTCCTTCTTTTTTCTACCCATTCCTGGTTTGAAATATATATATTATATATATATATAATATATTTATATATATATATTTTTATATATATCAAACTAGTGGTTTCTCCAGAAATTTAAACATATGTGCTAATAAGAAAGTGGTAATATTAATATTCTCACACCTCAGTCAAAAAGTGCAAAGTACTTTGTCTCCAATCATGTCCACTCTCCTTTGGCTGATGAGCCATTCTTTTTTTTTAAATTTTTTTTATTGAAGTATAGTTGATTTGCAATATTGTGTTAATTTTTGAAGTACAGGAAAGGGATTCAGTTTATATATATTTATATATATATATTCTTTTTCATATTCTTTTCCATTATGGTTTATTATGGGATATTGAATATAGTTCCCTGTGCTATACAGTAGGACCTCGTTGTTTATCCATCCTATATATAATAGTTTGCATCTACTAATCCCAAACCCCCAATCCCTTCCACCCCCACCCCCCTGATGAGCCTTTCTTGTTTTGGATATTAACTATGTTATGGCTGTTTATTAGACATTATTGTTTTTACTACCATCATGGTTTAATTAGATTGGCCTACTCCTTTTCAACAGGTAAGCCAGAGTGATGTCATTGACGTATAATTCAGATCATGTCCTTCTTCTTCTCAGAACCCTCCAGTGACTTCCAGTCTCACCCACATTAAAAGCCAAAATTCTTAGTCTTTTATACCCTCTCCTTAACTCCTTGATCACATGCCCTGCTCCCCTCTTCTTCACTCTAACCTCCCTAGCCTCCTTGCTGTTCCAGCTCCTGCTTCAGGGTTTTGTACTTGCTGTTCTTTCTGCCTAAAATGTTTTTCCCCCAAATTGGTGCACGGCTCTCTTCCTCACTTCCTTCAGGTCTTTACTCAAATGTCACCTTATCAGTGACGTCTTCTCTGACCGTTCTCTTTAAAATTGCAACACCCCAAGTCTTCCCACCTTTTCCTGCTGATTTCTTTCCCTAGCACTTATGATCATCAATAGTGTGCTGAAATTGGCACACGCTCACCAGATCAACTGTGTACATCTCTTCCCAGCTTCAATAACATGGCCAGTAGTTTGGAATTTTGGCATGGGGGTAGTATTACCAAAGAAACTGGCAAATTCTACAAATTCAGGCTTTTTTCTTTTCAAAGAGCCAGTTGTTAAAGGTTTAATAGCACACTACTGGACAGACTCTATGTAATTACCTATTTTTGTTGGTTTGTGACTTTGGCTACTAAAATGTAAACACCATGAGGACAAGATTTTCTCATCTGTTTGTTCACTGAGGTATCCCCAGCATCTAAAAGTGTGTCTGGCTCCTTATATATTTGTTGAGTGGATGAATCCCATTCTTCCTGGAGCATATCCTTTAGATGTCCCATTAGTGAGAGTCTATTTGTGGTAAACTCTCAGATTTTATGGAATGTAAATGTTTTTATTCACCCTTGTCTTTGAAAGATAGTTCTGTTGAATTTACAATGCTTAGTTGATAGTTCCTTCATGTATAACCATTGTTGCTCATACTAGGAAAAATAGGGCTCCCTAGAAGTCACCTGAATGTTTGTGGTAGTAAAATGTGTCCGAATCCCTCTGGGCCCTATATTGTTTTATAATTGTCAAAAAGTTAGGCAGTTTGGGACTGTTCTTAATGAACGTATATGAAATGTTTCTCTTTCTTTCAGTTTGGTAGAATACTTATTTCTAAATGTTAGATAATGTGATTTACAATATACAGGAAAATACATCATTCTCAATATTATTATCAAAATTAAATAGCCATAGTGTGCTAGCAGCTATAAAGACAATTACATTAAGGAAATAATTTTCTGGAAATAGTTTTCGGCAATAATTTAACATGGGGAAATAAGAAAATAGTTTAGCAAAGGGAAAAACTATTTTGTATCCATAATCTACTTACATTTAATAAATTTTATTAAATTTGTTACATTGTGAGATGCAATGTGTCTCTATTACTATTAATATCAAGGAGTCATCTGTTATACAATGACATTCTAAAAGAATGAGTTTTAAATTATTTAAAGGAGACAAAATAATGTTTCTGAACACCACATGAATATATAAAAAATATTTGGTGACTAATTACATTTTTAAAGGTGCGATGTGATGAATCCTTCCCAAGCAGGATAAAGAGCAGGACAATCATAGATGGTACTAAGGCTCAACAGGCAATGACAAGTTTTACACACTAGATGAGCAGCAGATTACAAGAGGAAAACTCTCAGTACAGATTTAGATGCTAGAGATATTCAGTTCAGTTCAGAAAATTATGAACATCTACTCTAAGTGCCGTGATAAGGATTTCAAGGGGTACATTGATGAATAAGGAAACATGTTTTTTATAAAGGAAGTGAAGAACAAAGGAGAAAATTTTACTGGGTTATTTCCTTTTTTGGATTGATTTTTTTCAAACATTCCATAATTCTTGGAAATAAGTCAAAATATAAATGGGTCTTCTTTCATATTTCTGTGCTGATGGCTTATAATAATTACATAAGAGATGTAATTATTTTATAATGATATATTTGGGGGTACTTAGCTACTCCCAAGAGGGGTAACACTTACTGAGTAATACATTGTTTTGTGTTTTATATTTATTATCATTTAATTTTCATTAAAAAATCCTATAAAACAATGATTATAAGTACCATCACTTCATATGAAGAAAATGAAGTTCACAGTCTAAGATTAAGTTACCTAAGATCTTTCAACCAGCAAGGGCCAGTCCCAGGATACAAGATGCAGCTCCACCTGCTCCAAAAGCTGAGCTTTCCCACACACACTACTCCCCAGTTGCCCCCTAACACAGTACTGTGGTGTCCATATCAAATCCTTCCTACTCTACTTTATAGCAAATTAGATCCAAGACAGAGTCTATTATAGTTTGATGGGTCATATCTGAAGCTCGGCCTTGGATTTAATTATAAGTTTGGAACAAAAGTATCAATCACTTCTTGAAATGCCTTGGACTTAAGTAATTGCAATGATTTGGCCAAGGCAGATTTTACTTGAAGATTTGAGTTAACAAGTTCTCCTTCCTATGCACTAATGTCTTCTTTCTAGGCACTTTGCCTCAGTTCTGGTAACTGTCATCAGTTAAGCAGTTTTGATTGAATTAGGGTGACAAAATGACAGATACTTTTGGTGCTAGCTCAATTAAAGTACAGAAATTTTCCATAATTCAGATAATTTAACTTTTTCTCTCTGTATACATTCAGATTTTACAGTCCCTATGATGTTTTACTATGCATTATACAGGTATTCCTAATATTTTTTTAAGCAAACAAATTTTTTTTTTTTCTTTTTTTTTGCGGTACGCGGGCCTCTCACTGTTGTGGCCTCTCCCGTTGCTGAGCGCAGGCTCAGCGGCCATGGCTCACGGGCCCAGCCGCTCCACGGCATGTGGGATCCTCCCGGACCGGGGCACGAACCCGTGTCCCCTGCATCAGCAGGTGGACTCTCAACCACTGCACCACCAGGGAAGCCCTAAGCACACAAATTTTTTTAAAATGAAGTAAATTCTGGTATATTGTCTTAGTCTCTGGGAGACATTAATAACTAAAACACTTTTTATTCTTAACTTTTATAGGCCATTTATGCATATGGAACTGTAGCCTCAGATACTAAATAGCTCTTAAAATCACAATGTAAATATAAAATAAATTACGAGATCTACTTGACATAATTTATGGACTATTTATAGACAACACAAACATAGTCAACTGGTTTTATTAAACTTCAAAGTGGACTAAAATTTTTAAAGTATTAAAATTACTCATTTGGTACATATTGGAATTTTACCTTAAAAATTAGGTGTTTTCATTTTCATATTAATGATTAGAATGATTATACATAATAATAGTTATAATTATTAATTATACCAATTACTGGGACTTCCCTCCCTGGTGGCACAGTGGTTAAGAATCCGCCTGCCAATGCAGGGGACACGGGTTCGATCCCTGGTCCGGGAAGATCCCACGTGCCGCGGAGCAACTAAGCCCATGTGCCACAACTACTGAGCCTGCGCTTTAGAGCCCGCGAGCCACAACTACTGAGCCCATGTGCCGCAACTACTGAAGCCCGCATGCCTAGAGCCCGTGCTCCATGACAAGAGAAGCCACCGCAATGAGAAGCCCGCGCACTGCAATGAAGAGTAGCCCCTGCTTGCTGCAACTAGAGAAAGCCCATGCGCAGCAACGAAGAGCCAACGCAGCCAAAAATAAATAAATAAATATATATATGTATATATAGCAATATACCAGTATAACAGTAATATACCAATTACTAAAATAGCTATGTGTTTGTTTCCTTTTGTTCCTGTAACAAAGTACCAACAACTTAGTGGCTTAAAACAACCCAGATTTATCACTTAACAATTCTGGAGGCCAGGGTCCCACATGGGTGTCACTGGGTTAAGTTCCAGGTATTGGCAGGGCTGTGTTCCTTTCCGGAGGCTCTAGGGGAGAATCTATTGCCTTACCTTTTCCATCTCCCAAAGTCTGCCCACATTGCTTGGCTCATGTTCCCTTCCTTCATCTCCAAAGCTGGCAACGTTACATCTTTCTATGCCTTTCTTTCATAGCCACATCTACCTCTAATTAAAACTGGGAAGGTTTTCCACTTTTTAAGGACCCACATGATTTGATTGGCCCACCCACATAATCTCTATATGAAGGTCCTTAATTTAATCACATCTGCCAAATCCTTCTTGCCATATCACATAACATATTCACAGGTTTCAGGGCTTAGTACTTGTTTATCTTGGGGAGGGAATGGGAGGAAGGAAGCATTATTCTGCCACAAACTATGCTCTTCATGTAGTCATGTCAGCAATTCTTACAGCTGCTCAATCCGCCAAAACACTTTACTGCTGTTCTCTTTGGGAAATGAAACTTTGATGTCATACCTATGATCGAACAATTAATTTAGTTGAGTCAATGGTAATTAATTAGGGAAAATTAAATTATTGTGCTCATAAACTCTTCCTACCCCTTACACTCTACAAGTTGACACCGGCAAGCAAGTAACCCTTTATTCACTTGGGAAGTTTAAGAAATTTAGCTCTCCAAAGACTGCTCAGTAGGAGCAGATTGTGACTATCACCAATTCACTACTTCAGTAGTTTCCAAGGCCATTTTTTCTAAAAGTGCATCCATTATGAAACTAACTAAAAAACAATTTTAAAAGCCAGTTTATTAGGACTACCACACCGTTACTTAAGCACTGATCACCAGTTTTATCATACATTTTTTCTCTCTCCATTTTATCATCTTTGACATATCTTGTGTTCCTGCACCTACCTCAGCCCTTATTTTATCGCTTTTCCCTCTTTAGAATCCTTCTTCTAATTACCCCAATCCAAAAACAACAGTGGAATTCTATTCCATCTGCTTATCCCTTCTCTCCTCCACTCCCCTGCTTTGATTCCCAGTGTTTGGATTTGTACAGCAGTGCTTCATTTTCTCCCCCTTTAGATTTACATATTTATTTTTACGTAACTTACTGTCTCTGTTTTTTTCTCTGAACTATATATACTGAGTAGAATCAGCTTTCCAAAAAAAGAAAAAACTGCATGTAGAAATTAAGCCAGCTGGTTGGGGCATTGAACAATGATCTATTTGGGAAAAAAAGAAAAAAGAAAAAAATAGTTCTTCACTATTCTATTCTTTATCTTGGATTAAATAATCTATCAATATATACATCAGAACAACATATAACAGAGTCATTCCTTGTTCAGGAATCCTAAGAAACAAGGTATTTGAGTTCACCTAGAAAGACAACTTACTTGATACCCTTGAGTAACTGAATTGAGTGGTTTTGACAATAAACCATTCAAAGGTTAGAGTTGCTGTCATCAAAAATAGTTAACACTTGTATCCTGTCAGACTTGGATTTCTGATCTATTGACACTACTGAAAAATACCTGTAAGAGATTTTGTATGTTACAAAATTTTTAACAAAAATTATCTGACAATATTTTCAAGAGAAAGAAGGCATTATAATGAAGACTGATTTTAATTCTAGTGTATTTGCTGCTTTGCCAAAAAATAGTTTAGGTGGATATTCAAAATATTTTTGCCTGATTTGCTAATCCGCTTTAGAAATGTAGTAAGCATTTAAAGAGAGTAAAAAGAGGGGCTTCTCTGGTGGCGCAGTGGTTGAGAGTCCGCCTGCCGATGCAGGGGACGCGGGTTCGTGCCCCGGTCCGGGAAGATCCCACATGCCACGGAGCGGCTAGGCCCGTGAGCCATGGCCGCTGAGCCTGTGCGTCCGGAGCCTGTGCTCCGCAACGGGAGAGGCCACAACAGTGAGAGGCCTGCGTACCGCCAAAATAAATAAATAAATAAATAAATAAATAAAGAGAGTAAAAAGAGAAGAGAAAACACTTCCCCAATCTTTGATATTTCTTATCTGATACAGGAGCACTGTCATTGGTCTGACTCAGGGCCAAATGAATAATGGAAAAGGAAAGCTGTATTTTTCATTCTTGTTAGAAGTTTATTGCTAGAATTGGATCTCCAAAATCACTATCACTTGCAACTTCACAAGAACTAATGAATACTCAAACGCCATTCTCAGTGAAGACCCAATAGCTTATTGCACTCAGAAAATTTCCATTTCCCTAAATGGGATCAATCTTTAAAGGATGCCAGTGACAGGAGGCTCTTCATCAACCCTTCAGTATAATTCAGAGCCTTAGTAGAGGCCAGTGTTCAGTGCTGTGTACTTGGAAATTGATACAATGTCAATGTTAACATCTTCAAGAGCAAGGGCAGCCTAGGAAGGTGATTCACTGAACATCTTCCTTTTTAAGCCATTACATTTGCACACTGGTTCTCTATTATAACTGAATGCCTCTAAGGAGCAAAATCATTACTCAAGCTACCCCTTTAAGCCACTCATGTATAACAGAAATCAACAGTTTATAACTCTATTTTTATTGTTGATGAGCCTAAAACAGAGATACTTTTAAAGTCACCATGTACAACATATAACTTGTAAATGAACAAAAAGCAGGGTGCTATTAGTATTTTTTTTTAAGGAACAATCCAAGAATTTGCCACTAGTTTCATCTTGACAATCTTTCACTCAAGAGATATTTAGATGTATTTAATCACTTTTCAAGATGAGACCATTTTCATGAGTTTCCAAATCGGAAAAGGCAAAATAATCATTTAAAATGCTTGTTGAAACTGCACATTTCCCAATCACACACTCATAGATTTTGACTTGGTAGGGAGAGCAGAGGAATCTATGTTTAATATGCTCACCTAGATTATTCTAATATAGATGGCAGACATGCAAGTTTGGGGAAATACTGGTTTAAAAAAACTGCATTCAGTATTACTGCAAAATACAAAGACATGGGTCCTATTATCTGTGAAGAAAGCATGTTAAAATAATTTTGTATAAAAATATTTATAATAACTCTCTCTATATAAGCATATATATAATGGAAAGAGGTCATAATAGAATTAATAGCTTTTGACTGATTTCAACCTAATGCTGGAAGAGTTCTTATTTTCACTTATTTTTGAGCCATACATCAAGACTGTTCAACAATACTTTAGCCAACGTGTATACATGTGAAACTTCTTGTGGAGTTGAATAAAGTAGATTTTACATGAAGGCACAAGAAGCAGAGGATTTGAGGAAGTGATTCCAATAAATGGATGGCTTAGTATGACCTAGTAAGAAGACAATGGATAATTTTAACAAAGTAAAGTAATGAGAGGTACATTGCTTCTGTGATCTTTCAGGAAGAAGGACTCCAGAGGCAAAGAGCGCCATAAGCAAGAGTTTTATAAGAAGTAGGATAAGTGGTATTTTGGGGGGGAAGGGAAGAGGAGAGAGGGAAAAAGGACCAAAGAAAGACAGGAAGTGGGGTGGGGGAGAGAGAGAGAGAGAGAGAAGTGTGAGATATATTCTTTGTGTTTCAAGTCTAAGTGAATGTGTGTATAATACGATATCAGAGAAATCACAAAGGTTTGGGCTGAATTATAGGTGGAAGAGAGGTACCCCACCAGACGATTTTTAAAAATCATGAAGAAGTGGAATATTTTTGAATGAAGAAAAGCTTTAAAGCTTCTTAGGAAGCTTTAAACATTTGTCTCTAATAAACTACAGCTCGAGTGGGCTAGGCTTGTTTGTTCCTTTTGTCCAAAACAAAAATAAATTTTCTTCGTTTTCAAGTATGTAAATAATACATGCACTTTGTAATAAAAACAATCAAACAATGTAGAAAACTATAAAGAAGAAAGCAAAAAAATAGTCTCCCCTAAGTCCCACTACACACTGAATTTAGTCATTCTTTAATGTTTGAAAATCTGATAGGTAAAAAATTTTATTTCATTAATTTTAAAATTTTTATCTTCATTTAATTGTGAAAGCAGATTAACTTGGTCACATATTTTTATTGCCCATTTGCATTTCTCTTTTGGGAATTACCTTTTATCTAGTTTTCCGTTAAGGTGTTTATTTTTGTTATTGATCTGTAGCATACTATCTCGTCACAAAGAAAAAGACAGATACCAGGTGATAGTCTCTCTCTTTTTTCCCCCAATTTAACATGTCATAAGTTACTTTCATTCATTCATGTAATTAAAGGGAGGATTTACTTTCCCTATATTTATAGGTCTCTCTAGTCAGTTATCATTTTTCCTTTTATTTCACATTCCATACACTTCTGCCTCTTCAGGTGAGAGATATAATTCCAAGACACTCTGGTTTCCCTGAATAACTTACTATACATTTATAACATAACATTTAAGATATTTGTATAATTACTCTTCCATCTGTTATTGCAGTACATTCTGTAAGCTTACTTTTTTTTTTTTTTTTTTTTGCGGTACGCGGGCCTCTCACTGTTGTGGCCTTTCCCGTTGCATCCGGACGCGCAGGCTCAGCGGCCATGGCTCACGGGCCCAGCCGCTCCGCGGCCTGTGGGATCTTCCCGGACTGGGGCACGAACCCGTGTCCCCTGCATCGGCAGGCAGACTCTCAACCACTGCGCCACCAGGGAAGCCCACTTTTTTTTTTTTTAATAAATTTGTTTTGTGGCTGTGTTGGGTCTTCGTTGTTGCACACGGGCTTTCTCTAATTGCAGCGAGAGGGGCTACTCTTTGTTGCCACGCACGGGCTTCTCATTGCAGTGGCTTCTCTTGTTGCGGAGCACGGGTTCTAGGTGCACGGGCTTAAGTAGTTGTGGTGCGTGGGCTCAGTAGTTGCGGCTCACAGGCTCTAGAGCACAGGCTCAGTAGTTGTGGCGCACAGGCTTAGTTGCTCTATGGCATGTGGGATCTTCCCAGACCAGGGCTCAAACCCGTGTACCCTGCATTGGCAGGCGGATTCTTAACCACTGTGCCACCAGGGAAGTCCCTGTAAGCTTACTCTTGTGAAATGTGAAATAAATTTCCCAGCCCCGAACTCTTATGAAATCTTTGATCATTCTGTTCAATCTCAACCATTTGTAGACCTCAACCATTCTCCTCTTGGCTTTCACATTTTCATAGACTGAAAAACTTGTTATCATTTCATCTTTCTGATTATTTACTTTTTCTTGTAAGTTGCATAGCTGAACATAATATTCCTGTTGAAAATAGCTTGGGACCTAAAGTCAGACAAATCAGCCTGGGTCCATATCTCAACTCTGTCCCTTTCTAGCTGAGTAACCCAGGGCAAGTTTCTTAATCTCTCTCATCATCAGTTTCCATATCTTTAAAATGAGAACAATACCTACTTCACAGCATGTTTGCCACCTGTGAGGATGACAGTGTATGTCAAATGCCTAATTTCAGTAGACCCTCAATAAATTTAAGCTATTTTTTACTATGAACACACCATGCACTAGGAGAGAATATTTGAGCAGCATTTGGGATAAAATTCTAAAATGAGTAAAATTAGTTCTTCTAAATACCTGAGAGATACAAAATCAGCTAGAGGAAAATAAGAGCATTTTTGGTTATCCACTCAAAAAATATTGATTGGCGTCTACTATGTGCCAGGCATTCTTTTAGGAGCTGGTGATGTAGTGGTGGCCAAGACAGACAAGTTCGCTGCCCATGTACATCTTATCTCTCTGATGAGGAGAAACAGACAATAAACACGTATACAAATGAACAAATAATCTCAGGTAGAGATAAGAGAGCTATGAAAAAAATAAAACAGGTTCTGTGAGACCAAGAGTGGTGGAAGGTGCAGGGGCTGGAGGCGGGCAGGGAGGGTACAAGGAGAGTTCTGATTTGGGAGAAGCTGGATAGGAAAATCATCTCTGATGTAATATTTGAACTGAGACCTGAAAGAGGAATGAATCAAAGACCTAGGGTAAGAGAATTCCATGCAGAGGATGCTATGGAACAAGCCGCGTGTGGTCAAGAGGGAGAAAAGGGAGGCCAGTGTGAGTGGAGCACAGTGGCCATGAAGGAGCCTGCCGTGAGATTAGTTCAGAAAGGTAGGCCCCTGCCTTCCTCCTCTAGAGGAGCTTGGGTTTTATTCTAATTTCATGGAGCAGCCATTGGAGATCTTTGGCATAGTAATAAGGTGAGATTTAGGTTTAAAAAAAAAAAAAAATCATACTGGCTGTATGGAGAATGGACTGTAGAAAAATAAAGAAAGGTGAGAACCCAGGTAGGTGGCCGCTGCCAGACAGCCGAGTACTAATGGTGGTAAGAAAGATGGTAAGGGGTTTCCCTGGTGGCGCAGTGGTTGAGAGTCTGCCTGCCGGTGCAGGGGACACGGGTTCGTGCCCCGGTCCGGGAAGATCCCACATGCCACGGAACGGCTGGGCCTGTGAGCCATGGCTGCTGAGCCTGCGCGTCCGGAGCCTGTGCTCCGCAACGGGAGAGGCCACAACAGTGAGAGGCCCACGTACCGCAAAAAAAAAAAAAAAGAAAGATGGTAAGAAAACAGCAGGTTTGAGATCTATTTTGGAGATACCACTGAAAGAACTTGCCAGTGGATGGTATGTGGGGAGCTTTAAGAAAGGGTTGAATCAAGGATAACTCCTAAGATTTTGGCCTGACAGTGGTATGTACCCTGAGTTGGGGACCACAGAGAGAAGAGGAGTATCCTGCAGTGGCTGTGAGGGCAGGCACTGTGGACACAGGCTGAGCTGGAATCGCATCTTCATCACTACTAGCTTTGGACAATTAATTAGCCTCTGTGCCTCAGTTTCCTTTTGGGTAAAATTAGACCCATCATAGCACCCATCTCATAGATGTGCCCTAAGGATTAAATAACTAAATAATTTAATTAAATAATTATAAGCACTTAGGACAGTGCCTGTCTCCTGGTGTTAGTTACTATTAAGGGAGAAAAATTAAGGGTTCTCTTTCGGACTTGTTTACGATGTTTTTTAGGTGTCCAAGCAGAGATGTGCAGGAGGTTGGGCATGCAGGCTTAGAGTTCAGGGAGAGGTCAGGCGGAAAGATACAAATCGAGAGCTGATTAGTATATTGATGGTGTTTAAAGTCCTGGCACTGGATGAAATCACCTAGGAAAAGACAGTAGAGAAAAGAATAAAACAGGACCCGCCCTGGGCCACTTCACCATTAAGGTCACAGCTCTGATAAATTTAGATGTCAGAGAAATGGCTGAGAGTCTGAATGAATTCTATCTCACTTGTTATTTTTAGATACATCTTTTTCCTAAATTAACTCATAAAAGTCTCATTCTGGATCACAAACTGTCCTCCATTTCCCATTTCACATGTATGCTTTTCCATCAGATTATAGGCTCCTCATGGTAAGGTTATCTGGCATACATTTTTTCATGTCCTTCTCTGTCCCTACTACAGAGTAATACACAAAGGCGCTCTCAATAAATGTCTCTTGGCTATCAGATATTTAAAGAATTATAATAAATAATTTGTCTTTTCCATCTTACCATATGAACTACTGGTTGCTGAGGACATGAATTTTTTGCTCTAAGGAAGAACATTAACTGAAAGAGTTTAATTGAAAAAAAAAGAAATATGACCCCTTTGGAAAACCAAACAGGAATCCAGGCTCATGAATAAATTTATCTTCCGAGAACCTACCTTTCTCTATTGCACAAGGAAGAGATTTAAAATGAAAAGATAATGAGGTTTTGGACTAAAGCAAACGTGTGCTCAAATCTCAGATCCATGCAAGTCGTGAGACCTGAACAAGTTACTCAACCTGTCTGAACCCCAGTCGCCTCATCGTTAAAGTACGGATGATGATAATACCTACCTAATAAAATTTGAAGAAGTTTAAAGGAGACTGTGCTTTGCATACTCACATGTTGATTTCCTTTTCTCTCCTACAAATTATACTGCCTTATCTTCTAAAAACTAATTCAACTTGACAGCCCTTAAACACAGTATCGCTTAACTGAGAATGGCCTCTGATAAAGGTTTGGAACTTGTTTCAGTCAGTTAGATTTAAATCTCACTACGGTGAGATTGCATGTGAGTTTTATTTCATTCTTAATTCTACAGTGAATAAGCATTTCTTTAACTTTTTAAACTATAAAGAAAATAATTTGGCATAGTCAAGTACTCAACATCTTAAACAGATATTACCTTTTTGCTGTATCTGATTTAAATCTTTTTGTTGTTACTGTGGAAGAAATAAAATATTTCAGATACAGGGAAAAGCACCCCCCCCAATTCCTTTCCCCTTCTTCCTCATTTCCCCCAGAGGTAACCACTATCCTGAAGTTGGTGTGTATCATTCCCAAACAAGCTTTTATATTTTCTACTATGTATGTATATATATATAAACAACATATTATTTTCTCTTTTTAGATTTTATATGAATGGTATCATCGTCTATTAATCATTCTGCAATTTCTTCACTCAATACTATATTTTTGAGATTTATTCATGGTTATAATTAAAATCTAATTCATTAATATTAAAAAAAATTATACTGCCTTATATATATATTTTTAAAACCTCATGGAAGGTTTTTTGCACTTATGCATTCATTATTCTCCGTATTCATCACAATTACGTACATATAAAATGCAGTTTTTTTTAAATGATGCATGCAAGTAGTATATTATGTGTTATCTGTAGATATAAAAGTACATTGAATTATAAAAATGTGCTGTTTAGTTTTACATAAATAAATTTACTCATTTCTAAATCAAATATATATATATATGACAAGATCTTTCATATGTAACAGGTGAGACTTGTTACGTGTGTAGTAATTTGTGCTTTTTTTTCCTTTTGTTTTATTATTTTCCATTGTAGGCTACCACCAGACACTGAGTGTAGCTTCCTGTGCTACACAGCAGATCCCTGCTGCTTACCCACCCCATATATAGCACTGTGTATATGCCAATCCCAAACTCCCAATCCATCTATCCCCCCCTCCCACTACTCCCTTTGGTAACCACAAGCCTGCCCTCCAAATCTGTGAGTCCATTTCTGTTTTGTAAATAAGTTCATATAAGTTATTTACAAATATATATATTTACAAAATATATAAGTTTATACATTTTGTAAATGTATATTTTTATAAAATATATAAGTTTATATATTTTGTAAATATATATATCACATCTTCTTTATCCATTCATCTGTTGATGGATATTAGGTTGCTTCCATGTATTGGCTATTGTAAATAGTGCTGCTATGAATATTTGGGTGCATGTAATATCTTTTCAAACCATAGTTTTGTCTGGATATATGCCCAGTAGTGGGATTGCAGGATCATATGGTAGCTCTATTTTTAGTTTTTTAAGGAACCTCCATACTGTTTTCTATAGCGGCTGCAGCAACTTACATTCCCACCAAGAGTGTAGGCGGGTTCCATTTTCTCCATACCCTCTCCAGCATTTATTATCTGTAGACTTTTTGATGATGGCCATTCTGACCGGTGTGAGGTGATACCTCATTGTAGTTTTGATTTGCATTTCTCTAATAATTAGCGATATTGAGCATATTTTCATGTGCCTATTGGCCATCTGTATGTCTTCTTTGGAAAAATATCTATTCAGATCCTCTGGTTTTTTGTTTTGTTTTGTTTTGTTCTTTTGCGGTACACGGGCCTCTCACTGTTGTGGCCTCTCCCGTTGCGGAGCACAGGCTCGGGAAGCGCAGTCTCAGTGGCCATGGCTCACGGGCCCAGCCGCTCTGCGGCATGTGGGATCTTCCCGGACCGGGGCACGAACCCGTGTCCCCTGCATCAACCACTGCGCCACCAGGGAAGCCCAGATCCTCTGTTTTTTAATTGGATTGTTTTGAGTCGTTTTTTTTTTTTTGTTATAGTGTTGTATGTGTTCTTTATATATTTTGGATATGCACCCCTTATCAGGTATATAATTTGCAAATATTTTCTTCCATTCAGTAGGTTACCTTTTCATTTTGTTTATGGTTTCCTTTGCTGTGCAGAAGCCTTTTAGTTTGATGTAGTCCCACTTGCTTACTTTTGTTGCCTTCACATTTGGAATCAAATCCAAAAAAATCATCAGCAAGACCAATGTCAAGGAGCTTACCACCTGTTTTCTTCTAGGAACTTTATGGTTTCAGGTCTTACATGCAAGTCCTTAACCATTTTGAGTTAATTTTTGTGAGTGATGTAAAATATTAGTCTAATTTCATTCCTTTGCATGTCAATGTTCATTTCCAACACCATTTATTGAAGACACTTTCCTTTCCCCATTGTATATTTTTAGCTCTTTTGTTGTAAATTAATTCACCATATATGGGTGGGTTTATTTCTGGGCTCTCCATTCTATTCCATTTATCTATGTGTCTGTGCTTATGGAATACCATACTGTTTTGATTACTATAGCTTTGTAATATAGTTTGAAATAAGGGAGCATGACACCACCAACTTTGTTCTTTCTCAAGATTGCTTTGGCTATTTAGAGTCTTTTGTGGTTCCATATAAATTTTAGAGTTGTCTGCTCTCTTTGTTTGAAAAATTCCATTGGAATTTTGATAGGAATTGCACTGAATCTTTAGATTGCTTTGGGTAGTGTGGACATGTAAACAATTTTAATTTTTCCAATCCATGAGCACAGACTAACTTTCCATTTATTTGTGTCTTCTTCACTTTCTTTCATTAACATCTTGTAGTTTTCAATGTACAGGTCTTTTATCTCCCTGGTTAAATTTATTACTAGGATTTTATTCTTTTGATGCAATTGCAAAGGGAATTGTTTCCTTTATTTCTCTTTCTGATAGTTCATTATTAGTGTATAGAAATACAATAGATTCTTGTGTGTCAATTTTATATCCTGCAACTTTACTGAATTCATTTCTTCTAACAGTTTTTTGATGGAGTCATTAGGGTTGTCTATATATAATATGTCACTGGCAAAGAGTAACAGTTTTACTTCTTCCTTTCCAATTTAGATGACTTTTTTTTTTTTTCTCACCTAATTGTTCTGGCTGGGACTTTCAATCCTATGTTGAATAAAAGTGGTGGGACTGGACATCCTTGTCTTGCTCCTGATAATAGAGGAAAGGCTTCCAGCTTCTCACCATTGAGTATATCCACTTTGTTGAGAGTTTTTATCATAAATGGATGTTGAATTTTGTCAACATTTTTCTGCATCTATTGAGATAATCACATGAATTTTATCCTTTATTTTGTTAATGTGGTGTATCACATTGACTGATTTGTGAATGTTGAACCATCCTTGCATCCCTGGTAAAAATCCCACTTGATCAGGGTGTATGATTCTTTTAATGTATTGTTGTATTCTTTGGTTTGCTAATATTTTTGTTGGGGATTTTTGCATGTATGTTCATCAGAGATATTGGCCTGTAATTTTCTTTTTTGGTGGTGTCCTTGTCTGGTTTTTGTATCAGGGTAATGCTGGCCTCATAAAATAAGTTTTGAAAGCATTCCCTCTTCTGCCGCTTTTTGAAGAGTTTGAGAAGGAAAGGTATTAAATCTGCTTTGAATGTTTGGTATACTTCACCAGTGAAACCATCTGGTCCTGGACTTTTGTTTGTTGGGATGTTTTGATTACTGATTCAGTCTTCTTACTAGCAATCAGTCATTTCAAATTTTCTATTTCTTCTTGATTCAGTCTTGGAAGATTGTATGTTTCTAAAAATTTTTTCATTTCTTCTAGGTTGTCCAATTTGTTGGCCTATAATTGTTCATAGTAGTCTCTTATGATCCTTTGTAATTTATTGGTATCAGTTGTAACTTCTCCTCTTTCATTTCTGATTTTATTTATTTGAGCCTTCTCTCTTTTTTTCTTAGTGAGTCTCACTAAATGTTTGTCAATTTTGTTTCTTTTCAAAGAACCAGCTCTTAGTTTCATTGATCTTTTCTACTGTCTTTCTAGTCTCTGTTTGTTTACAATCTGATTTTAGTTATTTCCTTCCTTCTACTAACTTTGCACTTCATTTGTTCTTCTTTTTCTAGTTTTTTTAGGTGTAAAGTTAATTTGTTTATTTGAGATTTTTCTAGTTTCTTGAGGTAGGCCTGTATTGCTATGACATTCCTTCTTAGAACTGTTTTTGCTGCATTCCAGAGATTTTGGTGTGTTGTATTTTTCATTTGTCTCAAGGCATTTTTTCATTTCTCCTTTGATTTCTTCATTAACACATTGGTTGTTCAGTAGCATGTTGTTTAATCTCCACATATTTGTGATTTTTCCAGTTTTCTTTCTGTAATTGATTTTTAGTTTCATAGTATTGTGGTTGGAAAAGATGCTTTATATGATTTCAGTCTTCTTAAATTTATTTAGACTTGTTTTGTGGCTGAGCATATGATCTATCCTGGAGAATGTTCCATGTGTACTTGAGAAGATAAAATGTGTATTCTGTTGCTTTTGGATAGAATATTTCATACATATCTATTAGGTCAATCTGATGTTCAAGGAGTGTCCTGTGTGTGGCCTGCACTTGCCTGTTGGCTTTAGCAAGGCAGCAGGAGAGTACAGGGCTGGGACATGCCTGCCAGTTTTATCAAGGCAGTGGGAAAACACAGGGCTGGGACATAACCAGCCAGTTTTAGCAAGAGCAGGAGAGCTCAGGGGCGGGGCATGCTTGCTGGCTTTAGTGGGGCAGCCTAGAGAGCTGTGACTACATGCCCGCCAGAGCTAGCAAGGAAGAAAGAGAGTGAACAAATGACACCTGCCAGTGCCCAGGGAGAGTCACTCCAGGCCCTGCCCCTCCAACAGATGCTTTAAGATTAGCAAATGAATCTCTTTCACATGTGATCTAGGTGCTTTTCAAACTGCTGCTTTTGTGCTGGGTCCTGGGGCCAGTAAGTCTGTGCATGAGCACTTTAAAAGCAGAATCTCAGTTCCCTACAGCTCTGTGGGGTTCTAGGACATAAACCTTGTTGGTTTTAAAAGCCAGATGTTTGAGGGGCTTGTCTTTCCAGTGCAGATCCCAAGGGTTGGGGTGCCTGACATGTGGCACAAACCTCTGGCTCCTCAAGAAGTGCCATTTTTGTGAGCTCCCTCCCAGCTGTAGGTTGCTGCACTGGATGGGAGGGGGGCACGTTTGGTGAGACTGCATCTCTCTTTCTCCTACCCATCTCAGTGTGGCTCTTTTATCCTTTGTTGCAGAGGAACAGTTCAGCTAGTTTTCAGGTCTTTTTCAGAGGGAATTATTCCATATGTAGCTGTAGACTTGGTGTGTCTGTGGGAGGAGGTGAGTTCAGGATCTTACTATGCTGCCATCTTGAACCACCTCCTCAGCACCTTGCACTTGTCTGGCTTGCAGAAAATTGCAGCTGGGGTTAAGAGCTACATCTGTGCTGGCCAGTAATTTGTTGCTTTTTTTGTTTTGGTTTGGTTTGGTTTGGTTGGTTTTTTTCACTTGAAGTATAGTTGATGTACAATATCATGTAAGTTACAGGTGTACAACAGAGTGATTCACAATTTTTTAAGGTTATACTCCATTTATAGTTATCATAAAATATTGGCTATATTCCTCATGTTATACAGTATGTCCTTGTAGCTTATTTTGTACATTATAGTTTGTACCTCTTAATCCCCTACTGCTATATTGCCCCTCCCCCTTCCCTCTCCCCACTGGTAACCACTAGTTTGTTCTCTATATCTGTGAGTCTGCTTCTCTTTTGTTTTAGTCACTAGTTTGTTGTACTTTTTAGATTCCACTTATAAGTGATAATGTACAGTATTTGTCTTTCCCTGTCTGACTTATCTCACTTAGCCTAATATCCTCCAAGTCCATCCATGTTGCTGCAAATGGCAAATTTTCATTCCTTTTATGGTTGAGTAGTATTCCGTTGTATATATATACCACGTCTTCTTTATCCATTCATCTGTTGATGTACACTTAGGTTGTTGCCATATCTTGGCAATTGTAAATAATGCTGCTATGAACATTGGGGTGCATGTATCTTTTCAAATTGGTGTTTTTGTTTTCTTCAGATATATACCTAGGAGTGGAATTGCTGGGTCATATGGTAGCTCTATTTTTAGTTTTTTGAGAAACCTCCATAATGTTTTCCACAGTGGCTGCACCAATTTACATTCCCATCAACAGTGTACAAGGGTTCAACATCCTTGCGACATTCGTTATTTATGTTCCTTTTGATGATAGCCATTCTGACAGGTGTGAGGTGGTATCTCATCGTGCTTTTGATTTGCATTTACCTGATGATTAGTGATGTTGAGCATCTTTTCATGTGCCTGTTGACCATCTGCATTTCCTCTTTGGAAAAATGTCTATTCAGGTCTTCTGCCCATTTTTAAATTAGGTTGTTTGTTTCTTTAAAACAGACTTAGCAAGATCCACAGTCAAGGCCTGTTATGGTCTCATTATTGCCTGCCCCCCAGAGGATGAACTCTGTTAATGAAGTACAATTAAAGTGAAAAAAATGCCTCTTTGCTATATCCCCATTAAGCTTTACTTACTGTTGCCTGTTAACAATTTATTAACTATGAATTATAATTCATAGTAAATTAACCCTTCTTTCTCCGCTCAATTTGCCAGAAAAAATAGTTGCGTAAAGTTATAAACCAGCCTACTGGCTTCATGAGAATACAGATATTAAACTATTTCCTGCAGCTTTGAACATCAGAAGAATTTAACAGCTTTTGTGAATCCAGTACTGGCACTCATTTTTAAGCCAGGAGCAAACATATAAATCATGTGCAGCACAGTGTACCTGTCTTTAGAAAGCTGTTTACTGTCATGTATATTTATTAGTTTTCCATGGTTTCAGGCAATATGTTTTCTTTGCCCTTTCCTGTTTTTCTGTATGCACACACACACACATTTCTATCCCAAAGCCCCTCTGGTTCATCGTGAAACATGGCCTTCAGGAATGATTATTTTTCCCACATACATCCTTGTTTAGTTGCTTTAGATAGCACCTTAAATAAACTGGATCTTTTCCTGTCCTTGCATGTTTACAATTTTCCCTTCTCCACTTGTTAAGAACTAGGAAGGGTCAGAGATTTCATCCTGTTTGCAAGCCAGCAAGTCAGCCTGCCACAGTCTCAGGGATGCTATTAGAAGGTACAAGATTTCTGAGTCAGAGAGAAAGTGTATTATTACTCACAGCAATAGTAACAGCCAGAGTATCACATTTGAGCTGGTTCTCCAAGTCCCACTTCCTACAGGGTGATGTGAAAAGGTCTAGTTGATTCACACCTGCACATGCAGTGGGTTGCATTACAGGAGAGGAACCCTAATGTTGAGGAACCTGAATCTTTTATAATGGGTGGTATCCTGCGTGACCTTTGCATGGCACGGGGTGGTGGGGGGGGGGTAGATAAGATCTTGTTTTTACTGGAAAGTAAGCAACTTGCCCTTTGCTCTGAAGGAAGATACTATCTCTGTTTTACAAAGCTGTCTGTTCTTGAAAAGACAGCTCCAAGCAAGGGCAGTCGATGCCTCTGCTCACAAGACATGCAGGCATGCAAGAATACCATGGAGAATTGTCTTCCAACACCACGAAGCTTTTCTTCATGGACTTGTGTTACATTTTATTAATGTTTTCAATACATGCTTTTAAAGTTAAGGTGGATTTAGTGCTATGAACATAAAATCCCCAAATCACATAAGTCCTCTTGCAAAGGAATACCCCATATTCTGTTTTTAAACTAAATTAAAATTCAGTTTTTTTTGTTTTTCCTGCGGTATGCGGGCCTCTCACTGTTGTGGCCTCTCCCGTTGCGGAGCACAGGCCCCGGACGCACAGGCTCAGCGGCCATGGCTCACGGGCCCAGCTGCTCCGTGGCATGTGGGATCTTCCCGGACCGGGGCACGAACCCATGTCCCCTGCATCGGCAGGCGGACTCTCAACCACTGCGCCACCAGGGAAGCCCTAAAATTCAGTTTTTAATTTCTGCTTAATTTACTTAACCTCTGTGTGCCTCAGTTTCCTTATGTGTGTAATGAATTAATAGTATCTACTTGTTGAATAGATTGAGATAATCCAATAACAATGAGTTGCTGAATAGGTTACATGAGATTGTCCATCCTTAGCACAGAGCCTAGTAAACATTAAGTGCCCATTGCTCAATAAATGTTAGCTTTAATTAGAACTGGCTATAAATGCAGTTTGATGAGAGGTACTTAAAACACCTCCTTCACTACACCAACACCATTGGACCCACTTCCAAATGTATCTTGGGGGTGCTGCTTTGCCTTTTGTTGTTGTTGAAGCATTTATCAGGAATAGGGAGAGAAAAAAGGAACTAGCATTTTTGAAGAACTGTTATGTGTTTTAGGTTAATTATTTGTTTTTATTTGTTTTGCGGGGACTTTTTTGGGTTTTTTTTTTAATTGAAGTATAATTGATTTACAGTGTTGTGTTTCAGGTGTGCAGCAAAGTGATTCCGTTTTATATATATATATATTCTTTTATATGTATATTATTTTTCAGATTCTTTTCACTTATAGGTTATTACAGAATATTGAGTATAGTTCCCTGTGCTATACAGTAGGTCTTTGTTGGTTAACTATTTTATAAGTATATAGTAGTGTGTATGTGTTATTCCCAAACTCCTAATTTATCCCTCCCCAAGGTTGATTATTTGATCTAGTGCTTCCATGAATTGTTTCAATCATTCTTCATTGTGTTCTCATAAAGGAGGTATGATTTTACAAAAAAGTAGACTGTGACTCAGACTTATCAAGGTCATACCGCTTGTAAATGGAAGAGCAGGGGTAAAACCCTGTATGACTAGTCTGGCTCTGTGCCTTTTTAAGTTTTAACTATTCGATCTTACTTCCCCCAACTATCTCCCTATCTTTAGGAACAATAATATATGCAACCTGCTAGGTTTGAGCTGGACTTGTGGCCTAAATGCCACTTTTTGTACCATGGCCTACTGCCAGATTCATAGGCTCAGTCAACATGTTTTTCTCAGTCATTTTGAATATATGATTCCTGGTTTGGGTCATTTTCAAATCTCTCTCAGAAATCTTAATGACCGTGTGACATTTTTGAGAAATGCAAGCATGACAACTTCTGTAGTATGTTGGCTTTTTTAAGAGCCATTACATTAAACAGAAATTATAAAAGTAAATTATGATAAGCCTGCAATAATAACAAAACCCTCATTCAGGTAAATCATACAAACTCACTTTTAACTCTAGAAGATAGACACCTAATGCTACACTAAAACAAACAAAGGTCAACTGCCTTTTTAACAGTTCCTAGAAATTTTTTTCTTAGCAACCCTGCATGGAAAATCGATTATACATTCTTTAAAGCAACTCATATAAAAATCAGGCTGTGGAAAATAATGATTGCTTCTTAACACTGGAATAAAGTTTGCTATAGATTTGCTGCAGAATTAAGGTTCTGTATTTTCTGAAATCTTTATTGCCAGTAGTGGACCATATCCAAAGTCTTCTGCAATAATACTTTGAGCTCTCTCAGAAATTCACCACTTCAAGAAAACTCCAAAATAAAATTTTTAAAAAGTCTGTTAGAAAAGTTTAGACAACAGTCCAGAACTACCGAAGAAATTTAGAATTCATATATAATCTTCAACAGATATGAAGGTGGGAAAAGTACTAATAGAAACTGTTCTGGTGCTATAATTGAAAGTAGTTATATAGTCCCTGAAAATAATAAATGGATGTGATAATATAGGGAAAGCCAGGGAACCAGCATAACACACAGAGTGATAAGTGAGTGAAAAAAGCATTGCAGCCTTTTGTTGGTAACGTTGTTTAATCCAGGATCCTACTCCCACTCACACTGATGCTCTTGGTTCCTGTCAACAACTTCGTACATGCGCCACCCTTGTTGTTTTCTGCTCTGCCCCCCTATAAATTTTTTAGAGGAATAAACAACAGATATATAACATGGCCTTGTGAGAAAACCAGAACATAAAGCCATGAAATGAAGAATTTCACTCTGTCAACCTGTTCAGCTTTCCCTACGAGTTCAATTACTGTATTGGCTTTTATCTGTTCCACTGAGCATTTACTGAGAACATCGGCTATTATGGACTACCACCTAGATACTTGGCCATACTGCTACTTCGCATTTATCTGAAATCCTTTCAGGGATTTCAACAGAGACTTTTATTCTGTTCCATAGCACTACCATCTGTAGGAAAGTTTGATTTTACTTGAATGAGATAGTGAGTAGTCACTTATTTTCTCAGGAACGTACTCTTCCTCTACTGTGGCTATTTCTAAAAATTTCTGTGACTTTCTCGTGACTTTTTCATACCCATAACTCCTCTGTTCCTTTCATACAATGTACTTAATATTTCAATTTGAGCCTCTTGGAATCAAGTCTCATTCCAAGAGCTTGTTTAAAATCTGAGCTATTTTTAATTTATGAGTAGTTGAGGGAATTTCTCTTTTCACTGAGTTATGAAGTAAAGACTGAGATTCAAACAATGTAGTAAAATCTTTTCAAAGTTCTCCTTTGATTCATTGACGTGATCCAGATCCTCATGTGTGCATCTCCCTAGAAACTCTCATTTTAGGAGATTTTTTTCAGTACCCCAACATCTTAAAACTTAGTCATTCAGACACCACCCACCCGCCCTCTGACACCTTCTTCCTGATTGAAAGAGGCATTTATGTATATGAGTCACCTCCTGCCAGCTTCACAGGAATTACATAAAAGCAATCTGCCTACCAGCTTGGCCTGAGGACAGAAAATCACATTTCATGTCAATGTGAAAGACAGTCTTGCTTGTGGAAAATCACAATAGAGGACTTTTAAGACCTTGACTCTCAGGATATCAAGCCTTAATCTATACTCTGTACTATAAATGAGTGAACTTATAAATGCTTTACTTTCATCAGTTTGGTCTAAGCTTCTTCCATTTTAAATGCTTTTTTTGTGATAGATAAGTGAAAGGCTAATTCATACGCAAGAAAGATTACATAAATATATACACATACACACACAGAAAGGGAGGGAGAGAATATAGATCAATAAATAAACATACAAACAAAACACACTATGTTTCCTCAGCAATACAAAAATATTAGTGTGGGAAGATTTAAAAGACATGGTTTGTGACAGGAAAGTCTGTTTCATAGTCTTAAAAAAAATTTAAAGACTTTTCTGTATAAGATATTATACTTGGAAAGCATATTAGTCAAGATATTTTTCATTTTCTTGTTTCTAGACAAGACAGCTTATACCATATGGAATTATGGGTTTAAATCCCCTATTCTGCCTCTTATTTGCTGTGTGGGTTTAGCAAGTCACTTCACATATCTGAGCCTTACTTGCCTTAAATTTAAAGTGGCAATAATAGTGCTTACCCTGACTCTCTTAAGTTGTTGTAAAGGTCGGGTGAGATGATAAGTGAAAGCTTTTTGAGAATTATAAGCAATAATACAAATGTAAAGTTATATTATCTTTATCTCAGACTCAGAATTGCAGCATTCTAGTATCTTCAGTCATTATTCTCTTGGTGGCACAAAATACACAGTGCCAGTTCAGTCTTTCTCTCTTTTGTATCCTTTGTAGTTTTTGGCATTTCTCAGGGGTGGTGATGGGACCCTGAGTTGGCTGCAGTTGTGAGGATCAGTAGAAAGGCTGGGAAAGTCATAATAACCCTTTCTAGCTGATAGAGGATCCTGGGAGGTCCCATGTATTCCATATTCTCTTCCTTTCTTTCTTACCAGCCCACCCCTACCCCGCATTCACAAATTCATGGAACCTCAAAGAAAGTGCCATTGAGGCTATCCAGACACCCTACCGTAATATCTCAGAGTATGCATTTCTCTCAGCCATGAGTAGCCCTAATCAATTCCATGCCATCCTAGGAATTCAGTGTGTGACAGCAATCAGAAACTTTTGTTTGCTGAAGAGTAAGCAGAATTATTTTCTCCTGCAGAAATGGTTACTCCTTTGCTATAAAAATATGTATTGATACACAGAGCAGTATTTATATTAGACAAAAAAATTAAACAATCTAAATGTACAACAGTAGTATAAAACGGTTCAATAAATTATAGTATATCCATTTGATGTAATATTCAGCATCCATTAAAAATTTTGGTTTTGGATGGTTAATGTGACAGGAGAAAGCTCATGATATACTGTTAAATGGAAAAGGCAAAATTCAAAACTCTGTATTTTTAATCATAATTGATACAGTTCTAATTTTTACTTTATGGCTCTAATTTCACTTATACATCTATATATCTACATATACATAGGTATATGTAGTTATTGGTAAAAATGGGACGGGATTACATCATAATATTAATTTATCCTGAGAGGTAGATTTATTAGTGATTTTAATTTTTTTTTAATTAGAAAAAGATGTGATATTTTAAAGATAATCACTGACACGTAGAATTGTGAATTAGCCTGCTAAATATATTCAAAGTTTTGGAACACTTAAGTACCATTTTTCAATAATCAGACCATTTCTGACAGTACACATCTATGTTCTTAGGGTTCTTAGATTGGAGGAGACCAGTAAATAATACCTCTGCACGTGGCAGTGATCAATTACCTCCTCCATGGCCAAAGTAGTTTGCATATCAGAGAGTGTTTGCTTGCCCAGAATACATGTGGTTTTCTGAATTTGGTACTGGAATATTGATTTAGATTATTATGATTAGATTTTAGATATTATTACAGCATTTTAGACATGTTGCACATAAAGGATAAAGCATTTTAGACATGTTGCACATAAAGTATTATTTTATATCATTTTATATAAATGTTCATAGGAATAATAGACTATATAAGTTATAAATAGAATAATGATGAATAAAAACATTCTAGCAATGAAGAGTTTAACAAAAAGGATATGATTTAAGAATATTACTGAGCAAAGAAAAGAATATTACTGAGTATTCAAGCTTCCTGCACAAAAGCATATTTTGAAAAGACAGAAATAATGGGTGAATATATAACATTGTTCTCATAGACACTCCCAAAATCTGTTTCATAAAAGCAATGTAAAACATAAGAAATATTACTACTTAACTTTATAAATTATTATCTAGAAATAAACTTCCCTCTTCACTATACATAGTCATGATATTAGTAGCTGCCATCTGTTTCAATATATCTTTTATGTGTTTTAATGTTTATTTCCAGAACATTGAATAAATATGTAAAATGCCAAGTCAAGCCTGCAAAATCAGAGCTAATTCAATAATTTGAGTCAATGTATTGTAGTTGATTTAGAGGTTAGTTAACAGGTACTGAATTTGCTTCCGAGGTCTAATCATAGGATAGATTGTTTGGGTTTCTTCCTATTAAATATTGTAAATGTAAATTTAAAAAAACAATCTAGAATCACAAAGTAAAGTTCAAGTGTAGTTTGGGGATTTTATTTTCAGGGAGATAAAAAGAAAAAATTTCTAACTTTAAGAATAAAGCAGTGAACACACAAGAAATGATTTTAAGATGGATTTTTGAATACATATTTTCACCATTGAAAGGAGGAAAATAAGAGAATGAAATGAAGTAAGATGGATGAAGAAGAAAGATAAGATCCAAGGGGAAGGAAAGATAGGAAGATCCAACGAGAATATTCAGCTGAGTAGAAGAAATAAGCAAGAAGAAGGGGAGAAAGAAGGGTAGGAGGATACTGAAGGTAAATAAAATGAGGGGAAAAAACCTTCAAGAAATAAATGAGATCTCAAGATGATGTAGTACGAAGACCCTGAACTCACCTCCTTTCATGGGCACACCAAAATTACAACTACTTACAGAGCAACTATCTATAGAACAACCTGAAGAGTAGCAGAAAAGATCTTCCACAACTGAAGATATAAAGAAGGAGCTACAACAGGATGGGTAGGAAGGGCAGAGATGCTATCTAGTCAAGACCCACACCCCCTGGTTGATGACCCACAAACAGGAGTTCCTCCCCTCCCCAAGGAGTGAGAGGTCTGAGCCCCATATCAAGCTCCCCAGCCCAGGGGTCCTGCACTATGAAGACAAGCCCTTAGAAAGTCAGACTTTGAAAACCAGCAGAGCTTACATTCAGGAGAGCCAAAGATCTATAGGATAATGAGACTCTGTGTTTAAAGGACATGCACAAAGGGCACCCACAAAATCTCACACAGTCCAAGTCCCAGTGTTGAGGCAGTAATTTGAGAAGTGCCTGGGTCAGAACCACTGGCTGATATTGGAGAGCCTCCCAGAGAGGCAAAAGGCAGCTGAGACTCCCCATGAGACTCTGGCAACAGCCGTCTTTGAGATGTCATTGTACAGTGCTGACACGGGCACTGGCAAGCGCCGTTTTGGAATCCACCTTCTAGCCCATTATCATGGGAAACTTGCCCTGTCCACCAGCAGGGCCTTGGCAACCAGCTGGGCCAGGAACCAGCTCCACCTACCAGCATAGCCACGATAGTTGGCCCTGATACAACAGAAGGGCACACATACAGCCCACATAGGAGACACCTCTGTAACATCTATCTTAGGTGACCAGCAGGGAACTTTCTGCTGGTCCCCATAACATGTCTGGTACATAAGGCTACTTCACTGAGATTGGAAGACATAACACCACTATCTAATACATAGAAAAAAATCCCAGAGAATTATACAAAATGAGGAGATGAAGGAATATGTTCCATATGATGGAACAAGACAAAATCCCAGGTAAAAACATTAACCAAAATGGAGATAAGCAATATACCCAATAAAGAGCTCAAGGTAATGATCATAAAGATGCTCACTGATCTCAGGAGAAGAATGGATGAACACAGTGAAAACCACAAGAAAGAATTAGAAAATATAAGAAAGAACCCATCAGAGCTGAAGAATACAATAAATGGGATGAAAAATATACTAGAGGATATCAACAGTAGATTAGACGATACAGAAGAACAGATCAGCAATCTGAAAGACAGAGTAGTGGAAATCACCCAAGCTGAACAGAAAAGAGAAAAAAATTGTTTTCATAAGAATGGCTTAAGAGACTTCTGGGACAATATCAAGCATATTAACATTCACATTATAGGGTCCCAGAAGAAGAAGAGATGAGAAGACAGCAGAAAACGTTTTTTAAGAAAAAATAGCTGGGGACTTCCCTGGTGTCCAGTGGTTAAGAATTCACCTTCCAATGCAGGGGACATGGGTTCGATCCCTGGTTGGGGAACTAAGATCCCACATGCCATGAAGCAACTAAGCCTGTGCGCTCTAGAGTCCGCACACCACAACTGGAGAGCCTGCATGCCACAACTACTGAGCCCATATGCTCTGGAGCCCACACGCCACAACTAGAGAGGATCCTGCGCACCACAACCAGAGAGAAGCCTGCGTGCCGCAACAAAGAGCCCGTGCACCGCAGTGAAAGATCCCACATGCCTCAGTGAAGATCCCACAACTAAGACCCAATGCAGCCAAATAAATAAATATTAAAGAAAAAAAAGAAAGGAAAAATAGCTGAAAATATCCCTAACCCTGGGAAGGAAATAGACATCCAGTTTCAAAAAGCACAGAGAGTCCCCAAGAAGATGAAGTCAAAGAGGTCCACACCAATACACATTTTAACTAAAATTAAAGAGAGAATCTTAAAATCAGCATGAGAAAAAACAACTAGTTATGTACAAGGAAACTGCCCTAAGACCATGAGCTGACTTTTCAGCAGATGCTTTGCAGGCTAGAAGAGAGTGGCATGATAATTCAAAATGCCAAAAGGAAAAAACCTACAACCAAGAATATTCTAACCATTAAGGTTAAAGTTCACAGTTGAAGGAGACAAAGTGTTTTACAGATGAGCAAATGCTGAAAGAGTTCATCACTGCTAAACTGGCCTTACAAGAAATGTTAAAGGCACTTTACTGTGCAGAAAAGAAAAAGCCACAACTAGAAATAAGAAAAGTATGAAAGGAAAAATCTGATTGATAAAAGCAAACATAGCGATAACATCTACGCGTGGAACAACTCCTACGGAGCACCTACTGAACGCTGGCAGAAGACCTCAGACCTCCCAAAAGGCAAGGAACCCCCCACGTACCTGGTTAGGGCAAAAGAAAAAACTAAACAGAGACAAAAGGATAGGGACGGGTCCTGCACCAGCGGGAGAGAGCTGTGAAGGAGGAAAAGTGTCCACACACTAGGAAGCCCCTTCGCGGGTGGAGACTTCGGGAGGCGGAGTGGGGGAGCTTGGGAGCCGCGGAGGAGAGCACAGCAACAGGGGTGCGGAGGGCAAAGCGGACAGATTCCAGCGCAGAGGATCGGGCCGACCGGAACTCACCAGCCGAGAGGCTTTTCTGCTCGCCCGCCGGGGCGGGCGGGACTGGGAGCTGAGGCTCCGGCTTTTGTCGGAGCGCCGGGAGAGGACTGAGGTTGGCGGCGTGAACACAGCCTGCAGGGCGTTAGTGCACCGCGGCTAGCCGGGAGAGAGTCCGGGGAAAAGTCTGGACCTGCCGAAGAGGCAAGAGACTTTTACGTCCCTCTTTGTTTCCTGGTGCACGAGGAGAGGGGATTGGGAACGCTGCTTGAGAGAGCTCCAGGGACGGGCGCGAGCCGCGGCTAAAAGTGCGGAGCCCAGAGACGGACATGAGATGCTAAGGCCGCTGCTGCCGCCACCAGGAGGCCTGTGTGCGAACACAGGTCACTAGCCACACGCCCTTCCGGGGAGCCTGTGCAGCCCGCCACTGCCAGGGTCCCGGGATCCAGGGACAACTCGCCCGGGAGATCGCGCGGCGCGCCTCAGGCTACAACGTCACGCCGGCCTCTGCCGCTGCAGGCCCGCCCCACACTCCGTGACCCTCCCTACCCCCCGGCCTGAGTGAGCCAGAGCCTCCGAATCAGCGGCTCCTTTAACCCCGTCCTGTCTGAGCAAAGAACAGACGCCCTCCGGCGACCTACACGCACAGGCGGGGCCAAATCCAAAGCTGAGCCCCTGGGAGCTGTGAGAACAAAGAAGAGAAAGGGAAATCTCTCCCAGCAGCCTCAGAAGCAGCGGATTAAAGCTCCACAATCAACTTGATATACCCTGCATCTGTGGAATACCTGAATAGTCAACGAATCATCCCAAATTAAGGAGCCCTGTGGATGAAAGGCTCTTGGTGCTGCAGCCAGGAGTCAGTGCTGTGCCTCTGAGGTGGGAGAGCCAACTTCAGGACACTGGTCCACAAGAGGCCTCCCAGCTGCACATAATATCAAACAGCAAAAATCTCCGAGAGATCTCCATCTCAACGCCAGCACCCAGCTTCACTCAACGACCAGCAAGCTACAGTGCTGGACATCCTATGCCAAACAACTAGCAAGACAGGAACACAACCCCACCCATTAGCAGAGAGGCTGCCCAAAATCATAATAAGTCCACAGACACCCCAAAACACACCACCAGACGTGGACCTGCCCATCAGAAAGACAAGATCCAGCCTCATCCACCAGAACACAGGCACTAGTACCCTCCACCAGGAAGCCGACACAACCCACTGAACCAACCTTAGCCACTGGGGACAGACACAAAAAACAACAGGAACTACGAACCTTCAGCCTGCAAAAAAGGAGACCACAAACACAGTAAGATAAGCAAAATGAAAAGACAGAAAAACACACAGCAGATGAAGGAGCAAGATAAAAACCCACCAGACCTAACAAATGAAGAGGAAATAGGCAGTCTACCTGAAAAAGAATTCAGAATAATGATAGTAAGGTTGATCCGAAATCTTGGAGATAGAATGGACAATAGAATGGACAAAATGCAAGAATCAGTTAACAAGGACCTAGAAGAACTAAAGATGAAACAAGCAACGATGAACAACACAATAAATGAAATTAAAAGTACTCTAGATGGGATCAATAGCAGAATAACTGAGGCAGAAGAACGGATAAGTGACCTGGAAGATAAAATAGTGGAAATAACTACTGCAGAGCAGAATAAAGAAAAAAGAATGAAAAGAACTGAGGACAGTCTCAGAGACCTCTGGGACAACATTAAACGCACCAACATTCGAATTATAGGGGTTCCAGAAGAAGAAGAGAAAAAGAAAGGGACTGAGAAAATATTTGAAGAGATTATAGTTGAAAACTTCCCTAATATGGGAAAGGAAATAGTTAATCAAGTCCAGGAAGCACAGAGAGTCCCATACAGGATAAATCCAAGGAGAAATACGCCAAGACACATATTAATCAAACTGTCAAAAATTAAATACAAAGAAAACATATTAAAAGCAGCAAGGGAAAAACAACAAATAACACACAAGGGAATCCCCATAAGGTTAACAGCTGATCTTTCAGCAGAAACTCTGCAAGCCAGAAGGGAGTGGCAGGACATATTCAAAGTGTTGAAGGAGAAAAATCTGCAACCAAGATTACTCTACCCAGCAAGGATCTCATTCAGATTTGATGGAGAAATTAAAACCTTTACAGACAAGCAAAAGCTGAGAGAGTTCAGCACCACCAAACCAGCTCTACAACAACTGCTAAAGGAACTTCTCTAGGCAAGAAACACAAAAGAAGGAAAAGACCTACAATAACAAACCCCAAACAATTAAGAAAATGGGAATGGGAACACACATATCGAAAATTACCTTAAATGTAAATGGACTAAATGCTCCCACCAAAAGACACAGATTGGCTGAATGGATACAAAAACAAGACCCATATATTTGCTGTCTACAAGAGACCCACTTCAGACCTAGAGACACATACAGACTGAAAGTAAGGGGATGGAAAAAGGTATTTCATGCAAATGGAAACCAAAAGAAAGCTGGAGTAGCAATTCTCATATAAGTTATATATATATATATATATGTAGTTTGCTTGAGTGCAGTGTTTTTTGTTTTCTGTACTGAATTCATTAGCATGGGTCGGTATAAAATTTAGCATAGGTCAATATGTAATTTGTAAACTAATAAGGTCTTAAAAGTGAGGAATTAAGTCTTTTAAATTTAATTATTTATTGTAAAGAGCAGAATAGCATACATAAACAGGTGCCTAAGGAAAACTTGTATTCTAATATGGAACTCTCATGAACACCTTTTTTTTTTTCTTCTAACGGTATGATAGTAGGCCATTTGATTATTTTTATGGCTTTAACTTTACAACAATGAAATATTCGTAAATTTTAAAAAGTATTTTTCTTTATTTGATGCGGGTGGGATACTGGAGAAATGAAAGGTCAAACATCTATTGAGGAATCCATACTTGTCTATATATTGTGTACTTTTATTTCAAGAACTGATTTAAAATTCCTAAAAGGATGCTATAATAAGTTATTATGCCATTTTACAGACTGAATTAAGTGAATTTCAGGGAGGTATGAAACTTGCCTAAGGCTATCCAGCTACCAAGCGGTAGAAGTGAGAATTAAATCCAGGTATACCTATAAAAAAAAAAAAAAAAAAAAGAAGGCGAGGGCAGCACCAGGGTATGGGGTTGTTAGTTTTATAGGGGTGAGTAATTTCATACGCTGATGAGTGGGAGGAGTATTCCAGCTATTTTGGGGAAGGGGTGGGGATTTCTAGGAATTGAGCCACCGCCCACTTTTTGACCTTTATGGTCATCCTTGGAACGGTCCTGGCACCTGTGGGTGTGTCGCTTAGCTTGCTGATGTGTTACAATGAGTGTATACTGAGGCTCAAGGTCTAGTGGAAGTAGACTCGTCCGCCATCTTGGACCTATTTTGTTCTAATCAGTTTATGTTGTGTCCTTGGGCTATGTAATTCTTTTAAAGGTTGTGCCCTGCCCCCTTTCCTCCTGTTTCATATTGAATATATAATATTTACCAGAGTATGTTTTAATAATTAATACATGATATATTGTATAATTAATTTATATATCATATATATAATGATATCTATAGGTATTTGTTCTAATAAGTCATTAAAAATAAATGAATATTCTTTTTCTTTCATTAAAAAAAAAAAGCAAACATAGCAAAGGTAGTGGATTAATCACATGTAAACTAGTAGGAAGGTTAAAAGACAAAAGTAGTAAAATGATCTATATCTACAATAATCTATATCTACAATAATTAAAGGATACATAAAATAAAAAGATGTAAAATATGACATCAAAAACATAAAATCTGGGTGGGGGTGGTGTAAAAATATAAGGCTGTTAGAAGGTGTTTGAGCTTAAGAGATCATCAGCTTAAAATAAGCATACATAAATGTTGTTATATATAAACCTCATGGTAACCACAAACCAAAAACCTATAATAGATACATAAAAAATAAGGAGAAAGGAATCCAAACATAACACTAACAATAGTCATCAAATCATAAGGGAAGAGGGCAAGAGAAGAAGAAAAGAACAAAGAACTACAAAAAAATAGAAAACAATAAAAAATGGCAATAAATACATACCTATCAATAATTGCTTTAAATGTAAAGGGACTAAATGCTCCAATCAAAGGATATAGAGTTGAATGGATTAAAAAACAAGACCCAAATATATATGCCTACAAGAGACTCATTTCAGATTTAAAACACAGACTGTCAGTGAGGGAATGAAAAAAGATATTCCATGCAAATGGAAACAAAATGAAAGCTGGGATTGCAATACTTATATTAGACAAAATAGAGTTTTGAACAAAGACTGTAACAAGAGACAAAGAAGGGCTTACATAATGATAAAGGGATCAATCCAACAAAAAGCTATAACACTTGTAAGTATATATGCAAACACCTGTAAGTATATAGAAGCACCTAAATACATAAAGCATATGTTAACAGACATAAAGGAAGAAATTGACAGTAACACAATAATAGTAGGGGACAATGGACAGATCATCCAGACAGAAAATCACTAAGGAAACACTGGCCTTAAATGATACATTAGATAAAATTGACATAATAGATATATATATAGAACATTCCATCCAAAAGCAGAATACACATTCTTTTCAAGAGCACATGGAACTTTCTGTAGAATAGATCACATGCTAGGCCACAAAAAAAGTCTCAGTAAATTTAAGAAAATTGAAATCGTAGCAAGCATTCTGACCACAATACTGAGACTAGAAATCAACTAAAAGAAAAAAACCACAAAAAATAAAAATGTGAATGCTAAACAATATGCTACTAAACAACCAATGGGTCATTGAAGAAATCAAAGAGGAAATTTAAAAATACTTGAAATAAATGAAAATGGAATCGCAGCGTTCCAAAATCTATGGGAAGCAGCAGAACAGTTCTAACAGGGAAGTTTATAGAGATATAGGCTTACCCCAGGAACAAGAAAATCTCAAATAAACAATCTAACCTTACACCTAAAGGAACTAGGAAAAGAAGAACAAACAAAACCCAACATCAGTAAAAGGAAGGAAATAATAAAGATCTGAGTAGAAATAAATGAAATAGAGACTAAAAAAACAACAGAAAAAAATCAGTGAAACTAATAGCTGGTTTTTGGAAAAGATAAACAAAATTGATGAACCTTAGCTACACTCATCAAGAATAAAAGAGAGAAGGCCCAAATAAATCAGAAATAAAAGAGGAGAAGGTACAACTGGCATCACAGAAATACAAAGGATCCTAAGAGATTACTAGGAACAGCTATATGCCAACAAATTGGGCAAACTATTAGAAATGGATATATTCCTAGAAATGTATAATCTCACAGATTGAATCAGGAAGAAATAGAAAATCTGAACAGAATAGTAATGAAATTGAATCAGTAATCCAAAAAATTCCAATAAAAAAATTTCCAGGACCAGACGACTTCACAGGTGAATTCTACCAAACATTTAAAGAAGAGGTAACATCTCTTTCGAACTATTCCAAAAAACTGAAGAGGAGAGAACACTTCTAAATTCATTCTATGAGGCCAGCATCAACCTGATACCAAAACCTGACAAAGACACCACAAAAAAAGGAATATTACAGGTCAGTATCACTGATGAACATAGATGCAAAAATCTTCAAAAAGTATTAGCAAACAAAATTTAGCAATACATTAAAAAGATCATACACCATGATCAAGCAGGATTTTTTTGTGTGTGTGTGGTACACGGGCCTCTCACTGTTGTGTCCTCTCCCATTGCGGAGCACAGGCTCCGGACGCGCAGGCTCAGCGGTCATGGCTCACAGGCCTAGCCGCTCTGCGGCATGTGGGATCTTCCCGGACCAGGGCACGAACCTGTGTCCCCTGCATCGGCAGGCGGACTCTCAACCCCTGTGCCACCAGGGAAGCCCAATCAAGCGGGATTTTTACCAGGGATGGAAGGATGGTTCAAAATCCACAAATCAATCAATGTTATACACCACATTAACAAAATCAAGGATAAAAATCACATAATCATCTCACTAGATGCCAAAAAAACTTCTGACAAAATTCAACATCCATTTATGATAAAAACTCTCAACAAAGTGGTTATAGAGGGAATGTACCTCAACATAATCAAGGCCGTATATGACAAACCCACAGCCAACATCAGAACCAACCGTGAAGAGTTAAAAACTTTTCCTCTAAGATCAGGAACAAGACAAAGATATGCCCCTCTCACAACATAGTATCAGAAGTCTGAGCCACAGCAATTAGACAAAAAAAAGGAATAAAACGAATCCAAATTGGAAAGGAAGAAGCAAAACTGTCACTGTTTGATACTTTATATAGAAACCCCTGAAGGCTCCACCAAAAAAACTATTATAACTAATAAATGAATTCAAAAAAGTTTCAGGATACAAAATCAGTGCAAAAATCAGTTGCATTTCTAGACCCTAGTAATGAACTATCAGAGAAATTAAGAAAAGGATTCCCTTTACAATTGCATCAAAAAGAATAAAATACCTAGGAGTAAACCTAACCAAGAAGGCAAAAGTCTTGTACTCCAAAGCCTAAGATATTGATGAAAGAAATTAAAGATTACACAAACAAATGGAAGGATATACTGTGCTCATGGATTGGAAGAATTAATATTGTTAAAATCTCCAGAGTACCCAAGGCAATCTACAGATTCAGTGCAAATCCTATCAAAAAACCAATGACATTTTTCACAGAACTAGAACAAATAACTAAAATTTGCGTGGAATTACAAAAGACCCCAAATAACCAAAACAATTTTGAGAAAGAACAGAGCTGAAGGTATCATGCTCCCTGATTTCATGCAAATCATGTAGTCCTACAAAGCTACAGTAATCAAAATATTATGGTACTGGCACAAAAACAGACACATAGAACAATGGAACAGAATAGAGAACACAGAAATAAACCACACTTAGATGGTCAATTAATCTATGACAAAGGAGACAAGAATATAAAATGGGGAATAGACAGCCTCTTTAATAAATGGTGCTTGGAAAACTATATGCAAAAGGATCAAACTGGAGCACTTTCTCATACCATATACAGAAATAAACTCAATATGGATTAAAGACTTAAATGTAAGACCTGAAACCATAAAACTTCTAGAAAAAAACATAGGCAGTACTTTCTTTGACATCAGTCTTAACAATATTTTTTGGATGTATCTCCTCAGGCAAGGAAAACAAACATAAAAAGAAACAAGTAGTACTATATCAAACCAAAAGCTTTTTGAAGAAAACCATCAACAAAATGAAAAGGCAGACTACTGAATGGTAGAAGATATTTGTAAATAACATATCCAATAAGGGTTTGATATCCAAAATATATAAAAAATTCATGAAACTCAATACCATACCAAAAAAAACCCCAATCCATTTAAAAATGGGAAGAGGATCTGAATAGACATTATTCCAAAGAAGACATACAGATGGCCAACAGACACATGAAAAGATGTCTGTCAGAATAGCTACCATCAAAATGACAAGAAATAGCAAGTGCTAGAGAGGATATGGAGAAAAGGGAACCCTCATATACTATTGGTGGGATTGTAAATTGGTGCAGCCACTATGGAAAACAGTATGAAGCTTCCTCAAAAACTTAAAAATAGAACTACCATATCATCCAGCAATTTCACTTCTGAGTATTTACCCAAAGAAAACAAAAACACTAATTCAAAAACATATGTGCAAAAGACCACCCTCAGAATGGGAGAACATATTTGCAAACGAAGCAACTGACAAAGGGTTAATCTCCAAAATATACAAGCAGCTCACGCAGCTCAATATCAAAAAAACAACCCAATCCAAAAATGGACAGAAGACCTAAATAGACATTTCTCCAAAGAAGATATACAGATTGCCAACAACCACATGAAAGGATGGTCAACATCACTAACCATTAGAGAAATGCAAATCAAAACTACAATGAGGTATCACCTCACACTGGTCAGAATGGCCATCATCAAAAAATTTACAAACAATAAATGCTGGAGAGGGGGTGGAGAAAAGGGAACCCTCTTGCACTGTTGGTGGGAATGTTCTCCACTATGGAGAACAGTTAAAAAAAAAACTAAAAAACTAAAAACTAAAAATAGTTTTAGTTTTTAGTTTTTTAGGTTCCTTAAAAAACTAAAAATAGAACTACCATACAACCCAGCAGTTCCACTACTGGGCATATACACTGAGAAAACCATAATTCAAAAAGTGTCATGTACCACAATATTCATTGAAGCTCTATTTACAACAGTCAGGATGTGGAAGCAACCTAAGTGTCCATTGACAGATGAATGGATAAAGAAGATGTGGCACGTATATACGATGGAATGTTACTCAGCCATAAAAAGAAACAAAATTGAGTTATTTGTAGTGAGGTGGATGGACCTAGAGTCTGTCATACAGAGTGAAGTAAGTCAGAAAGAGAAAAACAAGTACCATATGCTAACACATATATATGGAATCTAAGAAAACAAAATGGTTCTGAAGAACCTAGGGGCAGGACAAGAATAAAGACGCAGATGTAGAGAATGGACTCGAGGACACGGGGAGAGGGAAGGGTAAGCTGGGACGAAGTGAGAGAGTGGCATTGACATTTATACACTACCAAGTGTAAAACAGATAGCTAGTGGGAAGCAGCCACGTAGCACAGGGAGATCAGCTCAGTGCTTTGTGACCACCTAGAGAGATGGGATAGGAAGGGTGGGAGGGAGACGCAAGAGGGAGGGGATATGGGGATATATGTATATGTATAGCTGATTCACTTTGTTATACAGCAGAAACTAACACAACACTGTAAAGTAATTATACTCCAATAAAGATGTTAAAATAAATAAATAAAATAATTTTTAAAAATATGTGCACCCCTATGTTCATTGTAGTATTATTTTAATAGCCAAGATATGGAAGCAACCTAAGGTCCATTGATGGATGAATGGATAAAGAAGAGTGGTATGTATATACAGTAGAATATTAGCCGTAAAAAAGAGTGAAATCTTGCCATGGAACAGCATGGATGGATCTAGAGAGTATTATGCTAAGTGAAGTAAATAGACAGAGAAAGATAAATTCCATATGATCTCACTTATACATAGAGTCTAAAAAACAAAACAAACAAACAAAACAAAATGTAAACAGACTCGTAGATACTAAGAACAAATGGGTGGTTGCCAAAGGGCAGGGGTGTGGGGGAAATGAGTGAAATACGTGAGGGAGATTAAGAAGTACAAACTTCTGATTATAAAATAAGTCATGGGGATGTAATTTTCGCATAAGGAATATGGCCAGTAATACTGTAACAACTTTGTGTGGGGACAGATGGTTGCTAGACTTCAGGTGTTGATCATTTCATAGTATAAATGTCAAATCACTATTTTATACTCCTGAAGCTAACATAATATTGTATGCCAACTATATTTCAATTAAAAAAATAAGTAGATGAGATATATATAATATACAGATATAGATATACAGATATAGATAATTATAGATATAATTATCAGTAATATATAATTATATACATATAATTATATTAATATATAATATATTGCTGATAATATTTTTTTAATCTTTATTGGAGTATAGTTGCTTTACAATGTTGTGTTAGCTTCTACTGCACAGAAAAATGAATCAGCCATACATATACATATATCCCCTCCCTTTTGGATTTCCCTCCCAGTTAGGACACCACAGTGCATTAAGTAGAGTTCCCTGTGCTATACAGTATGTTCTCATCAGCTGTCTATTTTATACATAGTATCAATAGTGTATATGTGTCAATCCCAATCTCCCAGTTCCTCCCACCCTACCCCTTTCCCCCATGGTATCCATATATTTGTTCTCTACGTCTGTGTCTCTATTTCTGCTTGGCAAATAAGGTCATCTATACCATTTTTCTAGATTCCACGTATATGCGTTAATATACAATATTTGTTTTTCTCTTTCTGACTTACTTCACTCTGTATGACACTCTAGGTCCATCCATGTCTCTACAAATTACCCAGTTTTGTTCCTTTTTATGGCTGCATAGTATTCCATTGTATATATGTACCACATCTTCTTCATCCATTTTACGCCACTTTTAAAAAAATTTATCAAGAACTCCCATATATATTATCTCTTTAATATTCCTCATCATAATTCTATGAGTTAGATAATTGTCTCGACTTTAATAAATGAAGGGAAAAGTTCAGAGAGATGATATGTATTATCTATCAATAACAACAACCATATTAGGAGTAGTAATAGTAGCAGCATCAATAATAGAGGGATGGCAACTAATAACTGTTGAACACATACAATCATGAGAGGGTCTCTGAATAATATGTATATCTGTTTATACCCAAAAAAACATTGAGACTGTGAACATGATGGGGCAGAGCTTCCAGATATCAGCTACACTATTAAGAAAAGATTTTGCTGTGGATCCAGCAGTACTATGGAAGGGTGGGGAAAGATTTGGTGTGGTAGAGTAAAAAGAGTACCTAATATGGAATCAGGTGATCTATATCCTTAACCTTGGATCTACCACTGATTTTATCTTTGAAAATGGGCAAGTCATTTCTCCTTAGTTTCTTCATCTATAAAAGAAATGTTGACTAAGATCCTTTACAGATCTACCATATAGTGTTACTTTTTGCCTTACTGAGGTGGGCACTCAACTACCAGAGTCTGGGGGAGGGGGAGAGAGGAATACAAGAATGTGAACTTAAATAAGAATGAGAAAGAAAAGGAGGACAAGGAGAAGAAAAGGAGTCTATTAAATACTCATAGCATGAAAAATACTTTATAGGATATAACAATTAAAACTCTGATTCAAAATAGCTTTACCTGTCATTAGTAGGGGGTTTTATCTGTTTTTCAGTGGAAGGGCAAATTACAGATTTACTTCACCATGATATCCATTTTTGAAGAATAATCACTATCTTTGGGGAATCTAAGACTTAAAGATTGAAAAGTCTTGTATTTTGAAGACCAAAGATATATCTGAAAAACAACAATCTGTTTCTTTCAATATATGTTCTTGCATAGTTTCACTTAAACAGAATGTCCTTCTTTTGACAACTGGTGAACTACGTCCCTGAGGGGTAAAGGGAGATGTATTTTATGTACTAGATACTACTTCCTTTGATACATGAAGAATAAACTTTTCATTTAACTTCCTTTTTCTAGCTGGCATTTTTTGCTGATTTATTGCAGCTAAAGGATAAATATAAGTATGTATTTATGTAATCTCAGAAGCTTCTTGCTAGTTGTAAGGTGGTAAAGAAACTACTTTCCATCATTTAATTCTCTCATGTCTAAAGGAGTAGTTTTACCTTTTGAATGCTAAAGGAAGATATCTTCTCAAGGCCATGCTCTACCTGATATATTTTTAAAAATTATGTATTTCAGGCCCTGCTTGATACTCAGAATCTTTTGCGTGCACAAATCACAAATTTTACGTTCAACCTGGGATTTTCAGGGAAATTTTACCATACAGGTAAGAAAAAGGAGATTAACTATTCTCATTAAAGCCTCTCTGACCACTCTTTTTAAAATTATGACCCCTCTTCTTCACACCTTCCCGTATTCCCTGTGTCTCTCCCCTACTTTATTTTCTTCATATTATTCAGTTTCATTTAACCTATTATTTTTTCACCTTTACAAAATGTTAATAGTTGGAAAGTTTATTCACCATATTATTATTTAATGGGCTTTTTTTCTACTGAACTATAATTTACATATATAAAACTGCATAAGTAATAGGTATAGTGCTCAATGAATTTTCACAAAGTGTACAGAGCTCCATAACCAGCATGCAGATCAAGAATGAGATACTTCCAGAAACTCACACACCCCCTCCCTTGTGCTGCCTTAGTCACTAGCTTCCCTCAAAGAAAACCACTATCCTAACTTCTAATATCATAAATTAGTTTGCCTGGCTTTGAGATGTGTATAAAAGGAATCATATAGTATGGACTCTTCTACATACAGCTTGTTTTGTTCAACATTATTTTGGTTTTGCAGACATCATTGTGTATAGTTGTAATTTTTTCATCGTCATTGTTCTGTAGTATTCCATTTTTTGAATTTACCAGAATTTCTTTATTCCATTCCTCCAATGTGGATGGTTGGGTTGTTTCCAGTCTTTGGCTTTTTTTTGCATAGTTGTGTTAAGAACATTTTTGTACCTGTCCTTCAGAGGACATATGTATTCTTTTCTGTTGGTTATCAACCAGGAGTAGAATTGCTAGTTACGTGGTACATTTATGATCAGCTTTAGTAGAAAATGCCAAACAGATTTTCGGAGTGGTTGTACCAGTTTTTATTTCCAACAGTATGTAAGTTTTCCTGTTGCTCTACATTCTCACCAGTATTTAATATTATTTGTCTTTTTAACTTTAGCCTTTCTGGTGGGCAGTAGAGATATCATATTATGTATGACTTAAATGTACATTTCACTAAGTAGTGAAACTGAGCTTCTTTCATATATTTATTGACCATTTGGATATCTTCTCTTTTGAAATACCTCAGTGGTTTTTTTTTATTGAGTTGTCTGCTTTTACTTATTGATTTGTAGAAATTCGTTATATACTCTTAATGAGCCCTTTGTCCCTTATCTGTGTTGCAAATACTTTCTCCTAATGTGTGGTTTATCTTTTTTACATTCCTGGTATTTTTTGATGAACAAACATCTTAATGTAGTCCAATTTATCTTTTTTTTTCCTTTTTTGTGTCTTTTTAAAGACATCTCTGCATGCCACAAGATCATGAAAATATGTTCCTACATGCTTAAAATGTATCTATCTGAGATCCATCTGGAATTGATTTTTGTGTATGTGTGAGATATGGGCCAAGATACCTTCTTTTTTTCCATAAACATGTCAAGTTGGTACCAAGTATTGAAAAGACCATCCTTTTCTCACTGTTCCATGGTATCATCATTGTCACAAATTAGATGACCATATATATGTGCACTCTGTTTCTGTACTTTCCTGTCCATTGGTTCCATTTGTGTCATCATACTGTCTTATTTACTGTAACTTTATAATTAATTTTAATATCTGCTATTGTAAGTCCTCTAAGTTTGTTCATCTTCTTCAAGATTGCCTTGGCAATTCTTGGTCCTTTGCATTTTTATGTAAATTTTAAAATCAGCTTACCAATATCTACAAAGAACCTCAAATTTTTATTTAAATTTTTTAAAATTTTATTTAAATTTAAAACCTTTAATTTTTATTTAAATTACATTAAATCTATTAATTAGTTTGGGGAGAATTGCTATCCTAAATATCGAGTCTTCCTATTCTTGAACACATTTAGGTCCTCGTTAACTACACTTGATACAACTTTATTGTTTTTATATTAATTCCTTGGTGGGGTTTTTGATGCAATAGTAAATGGTGTCTTTTTTTAAAGTTTTCCATTTCTCTTTTGATAGTATAATAATAATAATATAATTGATTTTGTGTACTGATCTTGTATTAAGCAACCTTGCTACATTCACTTATTAATTTTATAGTTTATAGATTCTTTTGGATTTTCTACCTATTCAGTCATATAATTTTTGAATAGTAAAAATTTTATTTCTTCCTTTCTAAGCTTTATGAATTCTTTTCTTTTCCTTGCCTATTGCACTAGCTTGGATCTCCCATAAACATTAAAGATGGTGATAGTAACACTCATATCTTGTTCCTGACCTCAGGGGAAATCCTTCAGTAGTTTTCTTCCTGTTCTTGAGGGGCATTCTTTCAATGGACAGTTTTATAGAAAGTCTTTATTAGCTTAAGAAAGCTCCCTTCTATTCCTAGATTTCTAATGTTTTATTATGAATGGATGTTGAATGTACTTTATTTTTAAATTATCTGTTGTCTTTCTTCCCTTACTAAAATGAACACTCTACAAAGGCTTTACTGCTGTAACACCAGCAAGTAGGACAGTGCCTATTGAAAAAAAAATGAATTAATGAATAAATGATTGAATGAAAATAAAGTTACCTTTATTTTAACTATTAGTATTTATATGGAACAAGGTCAGAGAATAAAATTTGACCATGTTGTGTTATGAAAGAAAATCACTCTAAATATTAAGAATAATTAAAACTTTTTCCCAAACATAATAGAAATATAATAAAGCACTCCTGGCAACTCAGTTTTTTGCCCAGTGATGAATGCTAAAGAATGACTGTAGCCAGTGGCTCTCCTTCATTCTTGTTTCTGAAAGATTTGACCTCTTTCCTTACTTGGGTACTTCCCACAGCTCACAGTAGGTATATCCTCTCTCTAAGCCAGGAACAGTAGAACACAGGAGGAATCTAAGGAAAAGGCTTGAACGAGTTTTGTTGTCTGTATAAGACCTGCAAGCTTCCACAAAAACTTAGCTAGACTTGTCTAAAACCAGTAAAATCAGTTTTCAATGGGAACAGATATAAAATTTAATACTCTGAATCCTTCAAAAATTAAATATTGTAAAGTTGAATTGAATTACACAGCCTTCCTTTCTAAATGAGTAACTCCTTTTTCTATTAAAAATTCTATTTTATTCAGTCTTTAAGGGAAGGAGAAAAACAGCACTGTCATACTAGTAAGACTTCATTTCAGGAGAGGGTTTCATCTTGTTTGATGTACTTTACCTTTTGAAAGATTTGTGCATTTTGTGAGAAATAGACAGATGAAAGAATAAAAATTATAGTTCCCTTTTAGTGAGCAGCGCCATATTCTAGGTACTTAGCTAAGCACTTTTCATGTACCTTTTCATTGAATCCTAGGAGTTAAGGAATGTGTTACCTTGTTTTCTAGATAATAACATAGAAACTTAGAGGGGCCCAAGGTCATATAGCTACTTAAGTGTCAAAAAATACTCTTAACTTAAGGTCAGTCAGAGCCCAAGTCTTATGTATTAGGGAAAAAAAATGGGTTTTTATCATTTAATTGGCAATCCTTGATTAAGGAAGCTGAATGGCAAAAGGTTCCTTCCCCTTATCTATAGGTTCTTTAGGTTTGTATAGTTTCCCAAATCACTGAGAACCGATAGTATTTGTAAATTCTATCACAGAATTAATTAACAATGTGAAGAGCAATGTTACATGAATTAGTAAATGCTAATCTTATTTCTAAACTCCACATTTGGTCAGTGAATGATGGTTAAGGGTCCTGAATTTAGAGTTGTGTAATCTGGGTTAGATTTCAGGTTCTGAATTCAGGTTCTATCCCAGTATTCCCAGTGACTTGTGACAAATTACTTTGCCTCTCCAAATATCAATTTCCTTATCTATAAAATGGCGTAAGCAGTAGCCCCTAGCGCATAGGGTTGTAGTGAGAGTTAAATGAGACTATACTTGAAAAACACTTAAGACAGTCTCAATCAATAATGGTTTTTAATATAATATCAGAGTAGGAAATACTACAGATAAAATACTGAAGAGACATGTTATTTAAATAGATATATAATAAAATAATAATTTGCATTAACTATAAAATTTCAGTGTAGTTTTGTAACAACTTAAGAAATGACACTTAAAATTGAGGAATTTGACTTCTAGTTCTTCTCTCTCCAGTTCTGGCAAAAGTGTGTAAAGTGGAGGAATAAGGGAGTAGCAAGAGGCCAGCACAATCCAACCATGAATAACTATGTTTCACCTTTTTTATCATGATGTTTAAAGTGTTAGGCAACAGACACTTGTTCTCAATATAATTAATTCTGATGTAAAACATCCCCAAAGTAGGATTAAAGGAAATCAGATAAGAGAGAGTTATAAAGAAAAAAGGAAAGGCATACAATTATGCCTACTATGATTTTATATGTCTGTCGGAGGGCAGACATTGTTTGTCTGACTCTTGCATGATTAAAATATATGAATATTTTAATAGCAGATTTCACCATGATATTCAGGAAAGGACACCAAATACCTGAGCAGTCTTTCCAAAGAATTCTGAAATCTGTTGTGCTGTCCTCATAAATAAACTTTGGGTAAAGGCCAACTAGAAAAATGAATAAAGATATAAGAAGAAGGATGCAGGGAAAGATAGGAGTTATAGGAGACGGGAAATAGAGATTAAAGGTAGTAGGAAGGATGACTTTTCATAAACTAGGAAATCTCAGCTCACTTTTCCCAGGGGAGGTGGAAATCAGAAATGAACTGATTACTGGGAAACCCCAAGAGACATCTGCCTATTTTCAGTATGGGAAAGTAAAACTGCAACAAGTAACTGACTGTAATCTTAACTAATATGGTGTCCTGAGGACATACAAAATGTTAAACAAGAGGAGAGTATGTAAGTAGAGATGTTTAATTGCAGGGAAACCAAATGACATAATCCTTATGTAAAAACAAAACAACAACAACAAAAAAAACCCAACATGTATTTAAGCATCACCAGTCGCACATAGCTAATATTTCTTTACCAGGGCCGCCTTATTTATCACCTGAAAGGTAGCAGGACGCAAGACTTCGCCATGATTGGGGTCATCAGATATTCTAAGCCTCTACCTCCATTTTCCTATTCCTTTGCATTCCTCTCTGGATGGCTTCCCAGAGCTGTAAGATAATCACTCAGAAGCCCCAAGAATGCTCGATGTGGGTGACTCGTTTATCAGGCCAGTCAGTTAATATAATGGCTTGATCAGTTCTTACATTCTTTTTTTTTTTTTTTTGCGGTACGCGGACCTCTCACTGTCACTGTTGTGGCCTCCTCCATTGCGGAGCACACGCTCCGGCCGCGCAGGATCAGCGGCCATGGCTCACGGGCCCAGCCGCTCCGCGGCATGTGGGATCTTCCCGGACCGGGGCACGAACCCGTGTCCCCTACATCGGCAGGCGGACTCTCAACCGCTGCGCCACCAGGGAAGCCCCGTTCTTACATTCTTAAATACAGTGTCCCCTCTGCCACATAACACTCATGTCAGTGCCCCCCCCCCATACAGTATTATAGTGAAAAAAAAAAAAAACCTCACAGAGACATGTAGAAGAACAGGAGCAAGAAATACAGGAGGGAAAGACATGGGCATTTTAGGTTACCCAGTATGTGCCAGGACTGTGTAGACACTTCCTCCCAAATAGAATAAGATAGGTATTGCTATCCGTAAGTTTTGCCTACATGAATACCAATATTAAAGGGGTTATGTGACTTGCCCACAATCACACAACTCAAATGTGTTGGAAACTACAAATAAACTAAAAATTTCTGACTCAAAAGGCTATACTTATTCAACTATACTGTGGTAACATGAGTGTATGATGAAGAGGAAAAAATAAGGGAAATAAAACAGATTCAAGTTAAAGATGCCCTTTACAGAGAGAGAAAAAGTTCCTTCATATCAGCAGAGTATTGCTACTTAAGTATATGAAAGTGAAATTGAAGACTTTCCTTGTTGAAAGATTATTTTATTCCACTCAGTCTATGTCCCTAATTCTGTTCTTCCTGCATACAGTGGAGCAACCTTAACAGCCTCATACTACACCTTTATCTTTGGTCTCCTTCACTGCACAGTAAATCATAGGATCTGATTCTTTTCCTATCAATAGGCTCTGCCTTCCTTCTCTTGGAAAATTAAATGAAAGAAGAGTGGTAACAAGCACCGGCTCAGTTGGCTGAGCCGGGGAAGCAGTCGATCCTCCATCTTTAGCCCCTAGCGCCCTATCAGAACCAGTCACATCAGAACTGCTATTGAAAATATGAGAGGCGGTTTTTTTCTCCACAAAGAAGGGACATCATTTGAAGAAACCCCTGTTCTAGGACCTTACTGGATCCAGTGTTGTGGCTGAAATTAAAGTGTGGCTGCATCATTTTGTGATGATTAATATCATTTTATGATATGCCAGGACAGGTACCTTACACTGCTCTCATTTCATGCTTTATTAAAGAAACTCTGCCTGGGGAAATACAAAAAGAGACTCCTACCCCCTCACATAAGTTAGAGAACTGTGTAATTTCTCACATTCAGCTAAACTGCAGGTCGTGGAAAATGGAGGAATTAAAACAAGCTCAAATACAAAAAATCAGAGGAACAACAACAAAGCTGACTCTCAAGGAAACACAGGTCTCTTGATGGAAAGTTTGCTTCCAAGAACTTGAGAGAAAGGGCAGACATGAGGAATATAAGTAGCACCAAGGAGCGGGGTGGTACTTGGATTGTTTTACAGTGACTTCACCACTTCTCACCTTCTTTCTATCACTGTCTTTGCTTTCTCTTTCCTTCAGTTTTCTCTCATTTTCTCAATAATAATTCCTACATTTCCCTTTTTTCTCCTTTTTATGTCTTAGTTTTCACTAAATATGTACTGAGTACCTTCTTCTCAGACTTAAGGAGTAACCCAAATAAATTATGGAATTATTTTGTTGCAATTGTTGTGTCACAACTCATGTCTAATGATCAACCATTAGAGCTCTGCTGCACATTTCCTCACTCGTATTCCCTTGACTACATTCCCGACTTATCCCCCATTCTCTCCAAACTGCAAATTATATAAATATCCTAAACGTTAGAAGTTCTAAAGTTCTTTGGAATGGTTGTGTACTTCCATCTTGCAGTGATTTTATATCCATGTCTCATGTTTTAAAACTTTAAAAAGAGTTGTATCACAGTCTCTGGTTTTTCCCCAAGTAACAGATTTTCCTTTGTTACATTTCATGTTCCAAGTCTTATATGTATCTAAGATACTATAAATGGTACCTTCTAAATATATATATACGATTACATAATTAGATGCACGGACGGATGGGTGGATGGACAGATAGATATACAGATAAACAGGCAATCAGTATAACTAAAATTAATTGAATAATCTTTCTCCTCTCCCCCCCCCCACCCAAGGAACTGAAGAGGAAGATGAAGGGGATGACCGTCTTTTGAGGTCTGTGGATGAGTTCTGGTGGTTTCCACATATGTGGAGCCACATGCAGCCCCACCTCTTCCATAATGAGTCATCTTTGGTGGAGCAGATGATTCTTAACAAAAAATTTGCCTTAGTAAGTAACTCACTTTGAACACTACATTGAACTAATGTGCACTGACTACAGAAATGACCAGCTTTTTATACTGAGAATGTCTTAGAGGTTTTTGGCATATTGGCACTTTTTAAGCAGGCTTTTCTATGTGATCATTAGAACAATTTGGTAGTGCATCCTTTCAGTATGTGACTTTTGACTTTGTATTGGGTGCTTATCACTATGCTTAATGCTTTGAGGGGTCTACTTTAAAAGGAACTTCGCAAGACACTCACAGGACTCAGTTGCATGACATTGTGGTCAGAGCTCATAAAAGATGGTTCCCATCCAGAAGGAGCTTCCTGCTGCACTGCAAAAGAAAAATATACACATAAAACAAGTCTCCACATAGAAAGCAAACTTATGGTTACCAAAGGGGATGGGGGAGGGATAAAGTAGGAGTTTGGGATTAGCAGATACAAACTACTATATATAAAATAGATAAACAACAAGGTTTTACTGTATAACACAGGGAACTATATTCAATATCCTGTAATTAACCATAACAGAAAAGAATATGAAAAATAATATGTGTATATATATGTATAATTGAATCACTTTGCTGTACACCACAAACTAACACAACATTGTAAATCAACTATAGTTCAATCTTTTAAAAAAGGCTCCATAAAATGAGATATTCCAGGACCTAGTACCAAACCGTGTAGACATAAAACCTACAGTTCAGAGAAGTAAGTGTCACTGGGAGTGCCCAGGGAAATGTTGTGCAAATAGGAGTTTAGGTACACTCTGAAATAAGAATAAGATTTAAGCATCAGGGAGAATTTGTAGTTAAATGAGGCTGAGGGAAAACACCAGCTAGGAGACCATATTGTGGGTATGAGGTAATGAAGAGTCGATCCAGAAAGGCAACAGAATTGGGAAGAAAACTATTTCAGAGACATCACATACCTATAACATAGGATGGAACATTCACTTGACTGAGCAGGATACACTGTTTTATACTATAGGGATTCTGATTCTGGACAGGGGAATTTACAGTAAAAGCTCTAATACATACAGTACATTGTAAAATGTGCTTGTGATGAGCGGAGACGGTATAGAGTGATTAACAAGCCAATAAGGCTTATGTTTGGGGTGGGGAGGATATTTTATCTTTGTTTCTATGAATTATTCTAATGGGCACACAAACATGTGGAGGGAGTCCAGACAAGTAATTGTTTATTTATCCAGCATTCTCCCTCCCCGGGCAGGGAGTACTTTGGGGGCAGGAACTATCTTCTGTCTATCACAGTTCCTAGCTCATAAACGTACTCCATGAGTATGCGTAGTATAAATGATCAAGGCAGCAGAAATTACCACTCAAAAGGCAAGTGAAGTGTAATATATCTTTATTTATTACAGCATTTCTCTTATTTGCAAACCCCAAAACTTACATTACAATGTTCACAGATTATGTTGTTAATAAATCTAAAACCATCAAATCATGTTTCTAGGTAAATTCTACTAAATGTAGCCTAAACCTAGGGTGCAAAATAATTAAAATACACTACACTGCTTAATTTGGATATGAGTTGGAAAATTCTAAAATATAACCACTCCATTGACAGACAGAAAATGTTTCTCTAGAGATTTGAAGTCCTGACCCCAAAACTAGAAATGACTGATTTGAAGTATAATCTGCTCAATTTTGAGATTTCCTACACATATACGCCTTTCCTAACGTTATAGTTCCTAAACCCTGAAGATATACTAATTCCATACATACCTGCCCTTAACATATTTATACTCTAAAATGGCATAGAGAGATTGTGGCTCTACTCTGTGGAAACAAGAGCACGTGTTACATCTCCCTTGGCTGGCCACCCAGCCATGTTAACTATTAGTTTTTTTGGCTAATCAGAATTTAAGAAAGTACTGATGCCCACTTGCCCACTTATCATGGAATGTATTCTATATAAACTTCTAAAGCCCCAAGATGTTTTAGTTGAAACACATGATACCTTACTCAAATTTGTACAAGAAAAGGTTAGAATTTATAAAGTATATTGCTTTTCCCATGAGGATATAGAAGACCAAATACTTATGGGTAGTATCAGGAGCTCATACTTACCTTTTAACTTCAGTCTATTCCCCCAAATAGACAGCCTCAAGTATACCTTTGCCAGGCATTGATATTTTGTCAAGAAAGCAAGAATAGTGTCCTACATGCTAATATTATGTATATATTTTGACAGTATTTGCAAACTCCTGTGAGATGGAGAGCCAGTATTTTTTCACCAAAAGTATAAACAGGAATAGTAAACAGCATGTAAAAGTGGGTAAACATTGCCACAGTTTGTAATACAGAGCACTAAAAATCCCCTCAATGCAGCAAACATTAATTCTATGATCTTCAGAAGTCTAAAAGACTGCCAATATTAGCAACATTAATCAGCAAGAGAGGATGTGGAGAAGAAAATTACTTTGTAGTTTATTTTTAAATCTGTGGAGAAAGAGAGGAATTTGTAAAAGAAGAAACGTACCAATAAAAGATAAACTAAGAAGTGAGGAGGAATACTTTTAGGTTTGTTGTTATTGTTGTTTAGGTAGCCTTCAAAGAAACAGTTTATCAAGGCAGATTTGATGAAAGACATGACATTCACTGTTATATTCTCCTGAAAATAGAACATTATCTAAAATAATGGTATTCTGTTATGACTTGGATGAATGAATCAATGCATGCCAATATTATGGTTATACCTAACAAACATAAATACTTGAAAGTACATACAGTAAGAACCGATGCACAGGAGTTATACATTTTTTGGAATTCTCAACTACAGAGCATCATGAATTGAAAGAATAATTCAAAATTGAAATTTAGTCATTCTTAACCTCAAGTGCCAAGCAGAGGATAGTTCTTAAAAATGTCATTCCTAGCTTCTGGTTGACAACCCAAATTATGGTCCTTGAGGCAGTAGAGAACACTCATAAAAGTTTAATCAAATACAGAACTGGTCTGCTTTTTTGTCAGGAGAGGACACACATGAAAAGAGGTTGAATCCAGGGTCAGTCCCTCCCCAGCCATAACAACGTGAAAGAGAACAGAAGCATTTGGGAACAGTGATTAGTACATAACACACATTCAGTAGATAACAGCTGGTGTTTTTATTATCATTCTATTCAGTATCATAAAACTGCCATCTTCAGTTTTTACCTAGGTTCCTGAGGTGTTTAGAGTGACAGGTAAAAGGGACAAAAATCCTCAAGTTTAAAAGCTTATTTTGTATTGGAAAGACATTTGGTTCATGTGAATTCTACACATTTTCTAATGCGTGTTAACTCTTTTACTTCCCACTAAGGCATTAGGGTTACGAAGCTGCTTTGCTGCTAAATTTAAAGATGTAATAAGAAAAGTTCAAGTGTTTTATTTTCTTTTTTTATATATTCTGTATTATTTCCTTTAATTCTTACAGCAACCCTGAATTGTAAGTATATTTATTCTCACACTATAGAGAAGAAAACTGAAAAGTCAGAGAAATACAGTGACGCACTCATGATGATAAAGCTCACTAGTCGTAGAATTTAAAACCAGAAATCCTGGGGACTTCCCTGGAGGTCCAGTGGTTAAGACTCCATGCTTCCACTGCAGGGGGTGCGGGTTCCATCCCTAGTCGGGGGAATTAAGATCCCACAGGGCACGTGGCGCAGCCGAAACAAACAGAAAACCCGAGAAATCCTGGTTTTCTAAAATTGCATAAATTGTGATCTCCAAGTTTCCTCACTAGACTCCCAAACCAATTCACACATGTAAGTCTAGATTTCTCTTTTGCCTGGTAATCCAAGGGAGTATCTGGTAATTCTGCTAACATAAGAGGAATTGAGCGCTAGAGGTGGAACTAATAGGGCAACTTTTCCCTTAGGTTCCCAAAGGTTCCCTACAGTAGGCAGAGGTTCTACAATGTTGGGAAGGGAGACAAACAACTGAATCTGAGGAACTTTCCACATGACTATCATTTATCATGTATGGATATAGTGTCTACTCTTATTCAAAGAAACTATTTTGGAGGAATTCTGCCTCAACTCTCGTCTCACTAGATCTAAGAACCAGCAGTATTGTGCTGATATTGCATTTCTAAATTGGGTCACGTTCTGCTTTTTTCCACCAGCTCGGAAGCTCTAAATTTAAAGATGAGCATGCGTGTTTCCCAATGAAGGAACTGAAAGACATACAAAGAAGCAACTGGGTGTTCACACAAGACTAGAGGCCACGGATAAAATGTAATATTCACATGAGTGATTGAGTTAGAGGACACTTAAATACTTTTCCAGCTCAGAGAATCTGAGACTCTGATGTAAGACTCTTTGGTTGGGCCTTCTCTATCACCATCTACAGCCAAACACCTGCTATTTTCATTGAGTTTTAGCAAACACATCTGACCTATTAATCCTTTTGCACAATGTGGACACTTCAGTCTCACAAGGGAATTTGATGTCTGTTTTAATTTACTTTGAAAGCTCTGTCTAATTGCTTACTGTGGAAGGTCAAACAAATCCTTTAAGCAAACTTGCATTTGATGATTACAGCCATCAGGAAATACAGCTTTAGAGGTTGATTAGAAAAATATTTTTAGTTATCAAATATGGGCTAATTCACTAATTAAAATGAAATTTCAACGGGATTTTTTTGAAAGGTACCATTTTTGAGGCAAAGATTGTAATGTTAATTATTGACCTACAACACAGTAGAAATATCTATTATACAGTTTTTAAAATTCCATTGGAAAAATAAAGTAACTTATTGCATTTAAACCTCAAAAAATATCATCAGTATATATACTCTCAGTTGGAGAACTGGATTTACATTTTAGTGAATTATGGTAGTTTAATTTTTAGAGATAAAATAATTAGTAGAAATTTTATCATAGAACTCATTGCCAATATCAATGATACTTAGCACTGTTTACAGACAATACCATTAAAATTGGTAGTAGTGAAACAATGTTCCCGATCCTGAAAACATAAAATCTTGCCCAGGATTGTACTTTTTGATTGTATTATCATTATTCTTTCAAACAGTGTCCTTTTCCCCCCTCTTTTCCAAGTTCAGCAGAACCCACTAATTTACATTAGCTGAAATGTCTAGTATCAGTTATGCAGCTCTTTAGGTGAGTGAGCACATTAACTTTTCTAAAATGGAAATAAAGATTATAGTATCAAATATAATTTAAAATATATTGAAAGACTTGCTGGCTTAAGGAATATATAATAATCCTTTGATTAGTTTGCTTGCCAGCTAGAGAATGAATGAATGTTATCATTTTTACTTCAGAGAAGCACTTTATAAAAAAGGGACATTAGATTTTCATTTTATTGATACTGAAAACAAAGTATAATTCTAATGGTGCTAATAGAAATAGAGCTCAAATCAGGATGCACAAAGTCTAGTCTGAGCTGCTAGACAACTTTTGGACTAATGCAAACTGCACAGTTAAGAAAGACACTAGCCATTGTTCAGAGCAGGATGGCCAATATGGTGAAGTATATAATTTACTTCACAAAAAGAATATCTGAAGGAACTTGGAGAGGGCAAGAAATAGAAGAGAACACTAAGGGATATATTATCAGGGTTAATATTAAACTGAAAAGTACTGGTGTGTCAATGCCAGTTATTACAATATTGAAAAGCGTCAATACCCCCAGTACCACCTCAGAACCTCCCGGTGCATGTCGCAAACCTCCCAACTGAAGGGGCCTGGCTCGTGGTCTCCAACATCCAGCTCCAGCTCTACAGCTGGCAACAGGTCTTGACTGATCAGTGGATGGCATGCTGGCTGGTAAATATTTTGAATGTTACCCCTGAAGATGATTAATCAATCAATGAAAGTAAAATCCTCACAACTGCTAACTTTGTGTCTGCTTTGGCTTTTTCGTATCTTCCACTCCAAGTTCCCGATCATTCAGTAGTTTCTGTGAATTCTTCCTTTTGTACCATATCCTACTCCATTTCAAAACTTTCCATCCCCACTCCACTTCCAAATTTTTTATCCCACATCTGGATCATTGCAGCAGCATGCAAACTAGTCTCCCCAATTCCGCATTCTTTTCCTTTAGTTTATGCTCAGATCAGGGAAAACTGTGAAACTTGAAATCCTGTTATCCTGTTTTCCCTACATGAAACAGAACCTTGCATTTCAGTGAGAGAGTCTTGACTCTCCAGAGGAAATGTAGGAAGAGAACTCCAGATATCTACCGGACATTGTGCTTAGTGCTTTCCACGCATCTATCCTCAATTAATCCTCACAACCACCTGTGAGCCTAGTTATTCCCATATTTAAAATGCAAAAAGTGAGGCTCAGAGAGCTTATGTAATTTTCTTAAAATCACCTTGCCAGTGAAAGCTGGAGAAAGGATTTGATCCCAGGTCTGTCAAGTTCCAAAGCCCCCATAACCAACGTGGTTTGGGTAATTGAAAGTTGCCATGCCACTGATACTGCTATTGATTGCTGTCACAAAAACCTCACAACCAGAATATTACTTCCTGAAGAGTTATATTTTTTAAACAAATTCAGAACATTAAAATCTGGCTTTTACAATGTTTTTCTTTTCAGTCGCTGTTTATATGATTCATGTCATTTCTTATGTTTGTGCAACCATCACACAAATATGGTGCAACATCACTGTCCTGACGGCTATTATAAATACCAGAGGGTATGTAATAGTGATAACAAGCAAAGATCAACATCAACTTCTCTATTCTGTCAGTAATATTACTTCAGTTAACATTAATACCATGCAGACTTAAAGACTCCTAGTCTAATCACCCTTTTATATATTTTCAGAAAGATTAAATGTGTTTGCAAATACTTTGGGAATTTGAGCCTGTGTCCAAATTTTTTATAGGTTTATTACCTCTCAAGGACCCCAAAGGTCCATGTTAAACTCATGGCTTCAAAATCTGAGAAAGCTGGATTAGACTAAACCCTTCAATTCCTCCACTATGTCTCTAGATAATTTCATTTTCAGTTATTTTGCTACAGCATAAAAAAATAAAGCTTCATAGATTCATTTTTTTACATTTCTACAAACTCCTTCATGTGTTTACTTGAAGAAATTTTAGCAATTCAAAAAAATCAACCTGGCCTGTGCAAAGTACAAGTGTTTACATAATTCTTTTGAGTATTCTTAAAAAAGCACACCCTTTAGAGATGTGTTTAGTTATGAGACACTCAACAAAGATATGAGGATAATTAAAAAATTTGAAGGGAACTCTAAGAGAGGAAAACAGCATGCTCTGTTAAATGAAACTAACTTGAAATAAACTACATAATTATTAGCGAGGACTAGAAGAAAATCTGTCACTCTCCCCGAAATAATTCTTTCTGCGAGGTTACAAGTTAAAATGAAGGTTAAAGCTGAGTATACATACCTTTTGTAAACCTTTTTCTGTCTTGGTACTGAATTATTAGCTTAACTTTCGTTTCTGGAACTTCTTTTTTTTTCTTCCAGTTTTATTGAGATATAATTGATACATAGCACTGTGTAAGTTTAAGGTGTGCAGCATAATGATCTGACTTACATACATCATGAAATGATTACCACAGCGAGCTAACATCCATCATCTCATATAGATGCAAAATTAAAGAAATAGAAAAAATATGTTTTTCCTTGGGATGAGAACTCCTAGGATTTATTGTCTCAATAACTTTCATTATATATTTATCATGTCGTGTATTATATACCTAGTACTTCCTTTAGCTTGTAACTGGAAGTTTGTACCTTTTAACTAGTTTCCTGCCCATCCCCTACATCTGGTAACTACAAATCTGATCTCTTTTTCTATGAGTTTGTTTGTTTTTGAAATATAACTGACCTACAACACCATTTTAGTTCCTGTTACACAACATAGTAATTTGATGTTTTTACACGTGTTTCTGAAATTTCTTAATGCATTTGGCTTACTAAATTTCATTAAAGTTCTTCAAATAATTCAGCTATTAACTTGGGGTAGTACTTGAAGGGGAAGATGTAGTGTCAAGAAAGGGCTTTTGCTGATGTCATTGTTATGGCCTTATCAAATTTATGGTTCACCAAGGATTTTTTTTTTTTTTTTTTTTTTTTTTTTTGCCGTATGCGGGCCTCTCACTGCTGTGGCCTCTCCCGTTGCGGAGCACAGGCTCCGGACGCACAGGCTCAGCGGCCATGGCTCACGGGCCCAGCTGCTCCGCGGCATGTGGGATCTTCCCGGAGCGGGGCACGAACCCGTGTCCCCTGCATCGGCAGGCGGACTCTCAACCACTGTGCCACCAGGGGAGCCCTCACCAAGGATTTTTTAATTCTTTTTCAAATTTTTTCCCATTCAGGTTGTTCCATAATATTGAGCAGAGTTCCCTGTGCTATACAGTAGGTCCCTGTTAGTCATCCAGTTTAAATACAGCAGTGTGTACATGTCAATCCCAAACTCCCTAACCATCCCTTCTCCCCCTCCACCCCCACCCCATAACCATAAGTTTGGGGACCTAGAGATTGTCATACTGAGTGAAGTAAGTCAGACAAAGAGAAATATTGTATGATATCGCTTATATGAGGAGTCTATTAAAAAATGATATTTTGGAGATTAATCCTTTATTGTTTCATTTGCAAAAAAAAAAAAATGATACAAATGAACTTGTCTATGAAGGGGAAAGGACTCACCAAGGATATTTATAGCTCCTACTTTATACATAATATCAATTACTTTTTCCTGAAGAAACGTATACTGTTTGGTAAAACTTTTTTTAGATAAGGCTGATAATGAGAGTGTATCTTCTTTTTATTTATTTAGTTAGTTAGTTAGTTAGTTTTGGCTGTGTTGGGTCTTCATTGCTGCGCACGGGCTTTCTCTAGCTGCAGCAAGAGAGGGCTACTCTTCATTGTGGTGCGAGGGGCTTATCATTGCGGTGGCTTCTCTTATTGCAGAGAACAGGCTCTAGGCACACAGGCTTCAGTAGCTGTGGCACGTGGGCTCAGTAGTTGTGGCTCGCGGGCTCTAGAGCGCAGGCTCAGTAGTTGTGGTGCACGGGCTTAGTTGCTCCCCGGCATGTGGGATCTTCCTGGAGCAGGGCTCAAACCCGTGTCCCCTGCATTGGCAGGCAGATTCTAAACCACTGTGCCACCAGGGAAGTCCCGTGTGTCTTCTTTTAAGGGATGTCTTCTATTAAATAAGAGTCCTGAGTTTTGGCAGGGGCTGGAAGTGATGGTAGAAGGATTCTTAGTTTACCTCTGTTCCCGTGTTTTACTTGTTGTTTCAATAACAGAATAATATTAATAAGATGAAAGGAAATTAAATTGCACTTGACCTATAATGTTGCTTATATCTTTCATTCTCTACATCTCAGTAAGATAATTTGTTTTATTACCGCTACTTGGAAAATAAAGAAATTGAGGTTTGGTGAAGTTGTATAACCTGCCCAAGGTTCTACAACTAATGAAGGGCATCACTGAGACTGAGCCCAGGACTTCTAAATTTGTGCTTCCGCCACGATACTAAACTGTTCCCTATCCCCAAGATTCCCTGATAGATATTGATCATTTATTGTCACGGGTCTGACTTTGTTTTACATTTTTAAAAACTTTCATTGAAGTATAGTTGATTTAAATTGTGTTAATTTCTGCTGTACAGCAAAGTGATTCAGTTATACACATATATATTCTTTTTCATATTCTTTTCCATTATGGTTTATCACAGGATATTGAATATAGTTCCCTGTGCTATAAAATAGGACCTTGTTGTTTATCCATCCTATGTATAATAGTCCGCATCTGCTAATCCCAAACTCCCAATCCATCCCTCCCTCCCGGAATCTCTTTGAATATGGGAAAAATAAGATTCTTTTCTCACTATATAGTTAATCAAACACTACAGACTCTTCTCCAGATCTGATTGACTTCAGAGTGACGAGATCATACTTCTGTTTTATGAGTTACTGTAATGACATTCTGTTTCACAAGATCTCATTATTAACACCTTTATCCAAAGACTTCTGTACCTTTGTTACTGTAGCCATGTTTTTATAAAATCCAAACTGTGAGACAAAGAATATCACCTTCCTGGGGCTTCTGGACTCATAGGAATATCACTAACTAGGGAAGCTTGCCTCAGCCTTGACGTTCAGTGTTTTTATTGGAGTTTCATTTCATAGACATGATGACTGACTGACTGCATGATTGAACTCAATCTCCAACTCTCCTCCCCTGCCTAGAGGTCAGGCTGATATAAACTAGCTCAAAGCCCCAACTCTCTAACTAAATGGTTGGTCTTTCTGGCATGGCCAAACTCTGAACTGAGTCATTTTGTTAACATAAACTCAGATCTTTGGTCTCAGGGACCCACCATGAATAACAAGACATTCTTATAACTTAGAAAATTCAAAGGATTTAGGGCTTACCTCCCAGCAACCAGAGATGATGAAGACCAGCCAGCTTTTTAATTATACAACAGCTGCCAACAGAGGATGATTTTAAACTCTTAAACCAAATCTATTAAAAACAACATGATCATCACTGCAGATTTTTCACATACCAGCTGGCAAACAGAATTTATATTATGAATTAAAGAGCACCCTGTTTAAAAAAAAAAACTAGAAAGAAATCTAGAGGCCAGTTCTATAAATATTAACCAAATTTATGTAAATATGCCTATCACATTTTAGAGCATTATCACTTACTTAAATATGTAGGAAGAAAAGTACACATGTTACTTTAAGATTGGATCATGGATTAAAAATAGTGCATTTATATTTAGCATCCAAATATGACAGCTTCTAAAAGCACAAAGATTATGTCAAAGAAACACAGGATTTTAAATCTGAATCTTAGTGACTACTTGTACAGCCCCTTTATTTCACAGTTGAAAAAAATGAAAAATCAGATTCTTATACTAAGGTTATTATTTCTTTCAGGATCTTTCATTTCATACCACGCCAGAAGTACTTCCATTTATCACAGGAACATATTCTAATATTTACACTCTTAGCATTCAGTACCAAACCTAATTCCCTAACCTAAAGATAAATCCTGACTTGCCTGGTTTTGTCCTAGATGAAGAAGGAAGTAAGACTCCTTCAAATAGTAACTGTAGGTACATTGGGTCACCATCACTGCCATTTCTTACCTCTCCCGAGTCACAGCAACTGCTATAGGACTCCTTTAAGTGCCAGAGGCCCCACAGTTTCTCATAAAATTCATGTGTGGCTCATTAGTATTACCTTAGGAAAACAGTCTTTAGAAGATTTAAAATGCTTCTCAAATTCAAGGGAATAGTTTCATAAATTTGTTTTCTTGGGCTTCCCTGGTGGCGCAGTGGTTGAGAGTCCACCTGCCGATACAGGGGACACGGGTTCGTGCCCCGGTCTGGGAGGATCCCACATGCCGCGGAGCAGCTGGGTCCGTGAGCCATGGCCGCTGAGCTTGCACGTCCAGAGCCTGTGCTCCGCAACGGGAGAGGCCATAACAGTGAGAGGCCCGCGTACCGCAAAAAAAAAAAAAAAAAAAAAAAAAAAAAATTGTTTTCTTCACATACTGTGTGTGTATGTGTTATGTACATGCATATGTGTATGTGTATGCATGTGTCTTTTAGTGAAAAGGTTCTAATTCCACTCTCCAAACAAGCTCCTATTATCTGGAAAAATGTATTATTTTCTACGTGAAATAATACCTCAAACAGCCACAGCTTTTAAGAAAGGCACTTTAAAAATCTATTTTTAAAAAGCAATTTTTTCTAGAAACAACTCCAAAATATACCACCAATATAAACATTGGGAAACTTTATTGCAAGCCCATTTTTAATTGTAAATGTAAATTCTCAATACTATGAGATAGTTAACCAAAGCATGAACTTCTACATACTGAGGAAATGGGACATTCTAACCCAAATGTACTATAGGAAAGCATGTAGAAGTATTTTGAAATTATGTGGTAATGAAGTTTTGGATTTTTTCTACTGTAGAGTATAGAATGTCTGTTTGACTTCCTATCACTGTGCATTTTTTTAATTACATTAGTTTGTATTCTTGCTAATCTGAGAAATATGGAAATAGGCAACAAATCTTCAGGTCATTAGTGTAAATTTAAAATGTTCTCTTTAGAAAGATTGAAATAGAGAAAAATATTAAAGTAAAGTATCATTCTTGATAATTAGCAAGAATTTAAATAAAGAAATATTATCAAGGATAGTAAAAAACAATGATTTCTTCAGGAATGAAGTTACTGTGTTTCTCAAATACCTAAATGCCAATTTTTTTTTAGTTTTAGGGAAGTTTTTCTAAGAAATTTTGAATATCATTATTGAATATCAAATATCACTCTTTGCTTGATAAAATTGTGTTATCTTCACATTCTCCACGTGGAAACATGTGAATACACAATTTAGGAAAATCTTGCAATTTTTAATTCTATACAGTATAATTTAAATATAAATTCATAATAATAAGTGTCTGTTTTTCACTTGAATCATTTTTAACTACAGTCTCAAAAGTGTTTTCAAGTATTACTTATCTAGATGTTAAATTTCTCTGTGAGTTACCATATGTCCATTCTGCAGATGAACTGACAGTTTGAGATAATTGAGAAAGTGAACATCAGAATGAGAGGAAGGTAGTCAGAATCAGTTCACACAGTTGTTCACTAATATTTGTTGACTGCTTATTGTTGGCAAGGCACTGGCCATATAGCAGTGAATAAGGCAGAACCCAGAACTCACGGAGTTTATTGTTTAATGAGGAAGAGAGACATTAAAAAAACAATTATATGAAGCAATATTCACTTACAAACTGTGCTGTGTACCATGAAAAACAAATGAATGCTGCTAAGAGAAGTCTTAATGTGGACTTCATTTACACTGAGACTTGTCAGTGGAGCTTCTCTGAAGGTATCACAGAATAAAGTACCTAAAAGAGGTGCCAAATTTATCTAAGTGAAGAATTGGAGTAGGGAAATTCCAGTCTGGGAAAACCACATATGGGAAGATGCTGAGGTAGGAAATCGCTTGGTGAGTTTTGGGAAAAGATTAATGTAACTAAAATACAATGAAAGGTGGAGGGTAGTGCAAAATGAGGCAAGAGAGAGAAGCACGGTCATACCATGCAAGGCTCATGACCACCCTAAGAATTTTGTATCTTATCTTAAGTGCAAGGGGAAACCATGGAAGGATTTTGAGTAGAAAGTCACATGGTCATATTCGGGTCTTTTAAGTATTACTCTGGCTGCTATGTAGAGAATGGATTGGAAGCAGGCAAGAGAGGAAATGGGTAGAATGGTTAGGAGCCTATGCTTGAAGGCCAGGGGATAAAATGGTAGATTGGATTAGGGTGATGGTGATGATGATGATAGAACTGGAGAAAAGTGGATGGATTTAAGATTTATACTAGAGGTATACTGATAGGACATGATAATGAACTAGATTTAGGAGAGAATGAGGAAACGGGTGTCAAGAATAGCCTCTATCTTTTTGATATGGCAACTAGTTGGTTGATAATACGTCATCTAGTGGCATGGAGGAACCCTGGGGAAAGAGCATTTCTGGTAGAGCTGCGAGGTGGAGATGAAGAGTTCAATTGTGAGAATAATTAATCCCACTTGTGTCCTAAGTATTTAACATACATTTTATAGTAAATAGCCATATTCCCTAGTCTTTTTGGTCCACTTCCTTTTTTAGGGAAGTTTTTACATAGGTTACAGAGTTCCTAGATCTAAGATGCTAGTTTCAATCAAGGATTCATAAAAAGAATAAGGAGAAAAAAAAAAAAAAGAATAAGGAGAATTAACTTTTTAAGCTAAAATATCTACTCTTTTAAACTTTTTGCCCCCAATTCCAAAATAATAATGTACTTAATTTCAAATTTAAAAATCTGGAAGAGAATAATCAGTCAAAAATTTAGCATTACAGGGCTTCCCTGGTGGCGCAGTGGTTAAGAATCCGCCTGCCAATGCAGGGGACGCAGGTTCAATACCTGGTCCAGGAAGATCCCACATGCCGTGGAGCAGCTAAGCCTGTGTGCCACAACTACTGAGCCTGCGCTCTAGAGCCCGCAAGCCACAACTACTGAGCCCACATGCCACAACTACTGAAGCCCACGCACCTAGAGCCTGTGCTCCACAACAAGAGAAGCTCCCGCAATGAGAGGCCCGCACGCCACAACGAAGAGTAGCCCCCGCTCACCGCAGCTAGAGAAAGCCCACGCGCAGCAACGAAGACCCAATGCAGCCAAAACTAAATAAATAAATTAAAAAATAATTTAAAAATTTAAAAAAAAGAAGTTAGCATTGGGACTAAATCTTCTGAAACATAATAGTCTGCATCCCGGTACATACAGACCTGCAATCTTAGCCCCAACTTTTCTACCCAGTAAGATTTCAGGTGTTCTCCCTGGTATTGAATGAAAATTTGGGGGCCGATTTATGTTGCCTTCATCTCATTTAAAAGAGACCAGCTACTAGCTAATGTTCAGTGATTCACAAGCTAGAGGCACATGGTTGCGGGTATTTAGATCAGGAGGAAAGCAGGCCCAAGAAGGGATAGTGGGATAGAAGTCACAGAAGCCTCACAAGGGAGAATCCCCAAATCTACCCTTTTCTTTTACTGAAAAAAAGGGTGGCCCAGTATTTTCATAATTTCCACATTGGAGTTGAGCTAAGTAGGACGAAAGCTTATTTTAAAATGGAGGCAGGCCAGTAATGACAATAATGAACAACATTCATTGAATGTGTATCATGTTTCAGGAACTGCACTAAATGCTTTCCGTGTATTACATTATTTAATTTCCTCTTAACCTCTTATGAGGCTTAGGGGTCATAAATCATTCTCCAAAGGCCACACAGGTTGTAAATGCAAGAGTGAAACAGCCAGTTGTGTTTGACTCCAGGAGGGGAGTTTTCCGCCACTGTGCCACAATGCACCAGCACACAAATGAAAGATGAGACTGAAAAACCTCAGTATTTCTTTAGTGTTAAAAGCTAAAAAGAAAAACACAAATTGTGTATATGATGGTTTGTAAATATTTGGGAATATTCCAAAATAAGGGAAATGTCTCTGCTGTGCTGGACCGTCCTTTTCTTACATAGTGTTCTGAAGAGATAGCTGATCACTTACAGGTATTTAAAACTACCTTGAGCTTTCTGTCAGCATAATTTCTCACAAATTTGGAGGTATTTGAAGTTTATATGTAGTTCCTGTCATGGTGAATTTCATTCTTGCTTCTTCCTATACCCTTTTAAAAACTGATAACCCATAATTCTTCACAATTTTTCTTTAAATTTCTGTGATTGAAATTCATTTTCTTTCAACTGTTCCATTATCACTGCACCCCTATTCTTAAACCACTTTAGATGAATACTTCACTGACCTTTTCTAACACAAAGTATGTGCTGGTAAGTAATTTTTAGTTGAAAAAAATTGCCTTAGTTTTTAAAAACACGGGGGAAAGAAAGCAATGAGATATTTCAATTCACTTTGTAGTGAAATTCTAAATGATAACAATAATTGCCTAGTTATGGTAATTTCTAACAAAGATGAAAATAAAATGAAGAACATGAAGCTTTCCTCTCACCCTTCAGGAACACAAGTATAATCTACTCCACCCATTCTCTTCCTGATAGCAACAGTGTGGCATCTCCCCTTTCCAGCATCCTCAACTACAACTGTCTGAGATGAGTTTTGAATGATGAACAGTTTACAAGATAAGAGGAAAGGGGCATTCCAGTTGGGTGGACAATATGTACAGTGTACAGCAAAGACATGAAAGAAATCATCAGGAACTGGGGTGGGGAGGATGAATGCTGACAGGAGATCGGCTATGTTAGGTTGGTTGTGAGCCTTTTATGCCGTATTGAAGGAGTCTGACAGATACTTAGGTAATGACAAATGATTGGCAACCCTTGATCCTCCTGCGTTCAAGTGCTCATACACTTCCTTCACCTCCTGTTATTTAGGTTGAAAAACAAAGCTAGCCATGCCTTTTCCACTTCTTCCATATCCATATTCCTACAATTCAGTGCGTTTAGCAGCTTAATACTATGGTTCTTTGTATGTGAAATTGCACTTTGGCATGAAGACAAGCGATGACCAAGTCAGAGGAAGTCTATTTGGGTAGAACTTTTGAAGAATACAAAGCAGTTGAAAAATACAGATAGAAAAGTAAAATATTATTCAGGAGAAAAAATACATGTCTACTACTGACACCATGAGTGTTCTTTTAATAAAAGACATCTCATCTTTTATGCTAAAGAGACTTTATCAGGACTAATGGACCATCTCAAATGAAGAAGAATAATCACAATTACACAAACTTTTCCCAAGTCCCCTCCAAAATAGTCTAGTTGTCACGTAGATTTATTTTCAGAATTTCCAGACTTGGTCAGGACCAAGTGAACAGAGGAAGTAGTGAGAGAGAGACAAAGAGAGTAATTTTGAAATGACTTTTTAAAACTGGACTCATTTTATATACGAAAGCTGGATTTCAAATCAACTAAATTTCCAGATTGTTTGGCTCATTCAGTACCTTCTCCTTTCACTATAACCAGGGCTTTGGCTTCAAAGAAAATTGCTCTATAAAATTTTACATTTTCTAATCAAAAGTGTGTGCTTCTAACGAGGCAGGGAACGTTGTCTATCACCGGCCCTCTTGCTGAGGGAACAATAGAAACGTGGCAAACTTGGTAGAAACTGGGCTATAGACAAAATAAAATCCTGTTAGCAAGTCTAGCGAACGCAGAATGTGTTCTGCCCCTTAAGAAATGCTGGTTTTATTTTGTGGGGAGTGCTGAGTGTTGTCTGTAGCGAGTGTTTGTCGTTTAACTTACTGAGATCGTGAAGATAGGTGAGTCACGGGTGACTGTGACAGGAGGCACTGAATGCAGGCCTTCACATTATTCATTAAAAGCACTAGTCCTGTCCCATCACCTCTTAAACACACATGTATCATCATCAAAACTGGTGGAGTGGCTATCAGGCCTCATGAAGTCTAGAAGTCTTAATGTTTATCACTTTAAATTTTGCCATACAATTAAGTAATGATGGAGTGAAACAAACGTATTTATAGTACATTTGAAAATCCTGGGATAAAAACAGGATCCAGATAAATCTTCCCACTTGCTAACTAACATTTGCTTGGCCTTAGGAGCATGGCATTCCTACTGACATGGGCTACGCGGTGGCCCCTCACCATTCGGGCGTCTACCCTGTACACATTCAGCTGTACGAGGCCTGGAAGAAGGTTTGGAATATTAGAATCACCAGCACTGAAGAATACCCACACCTGAAACCAGCTAGATACCGGAGGGGCTTCATCCACAAAAACATCATGGTGAGCTTCCTCTGGTATGCATAGGGTAGACCTCATTCTGCCAGACTTAATTCCTCATTTGAAGAAAGAACAAAAGAGAATAACTAAATATTAAAAGTGTAACAGAAGGAAAAGCTCCACGCAGCAGGAAACATATTTTTCATACCCAAGCAAAGGACGTTTTCATCAAAGTCACTTCTTTTCAATTCTTCAAATAAAACTTTAAAATGTTTTTTACTGACACGATTGCTATTAAGCAGGCACTGACGTTAAAATACTAAGGAAACATGACATCTAACTTACAGATAATTTACAGAAGCCATCATTTCTTCAAAAAGTTATTTAGCATGTAAAACTAACACCATCTCTCTATATATAAACCATGCCGTTCTTGCCGGGCTGTGTCCTCTATCATATCAGACTAAAAAAAAAAAAAAAAAAACTATTTACAACAAGAAGCCACATGTCCTGCATAATCATTAACAGATCATAATATAGAGTACAAATGAGAGATGATGTTAATGAAGTCATTTCTGTCCATTGTCGAATTCTCTCCAAAGCTTCTCTATTTTGTTTTGTGTTTTTACACTGGTGACAAATGTATATTGTCAAGATATATTATTACCTAATACTTTGTGGGACCTCTCAAAGTAAGTAAGTAAATCCTAATTTTTTCCCGAAATCAGAAAATCTGAAGAGCGCTGGTGAAGTTAGGAGTGGCCTCCTGGTTTAGACACACACTGGGGAGGAACACCGCACAGAACACTGTGTGGTCAGGCACCGTAACACTGTCAAACTGTGTTTGAGCAGATGTCTACCTTCTAGAATTAGGTGTAACTGACTTCTTTTCAGACAGTTTTCCTACGTCAGCAAAAATTACAGATTGGATAATGACATTTGTATTACTACAGATAGGATAATGAACTTGGATCAACTTCCACCTTAACTTTTCCCTCAATAAAAACTGTTGTAAATGCTATATGGGGACATAATGGCCACGTTTTATCCCACCTGCCATTCCTCCTTACTGAAAATGAACTCACTGTGCCTCAAGCTGCCAGTCTTTTGACTTGGGTTATATTATAATTTAAAAGTATGCCAGTACTCTCCTGTCATGTTTAAATCATATGCAGTCTTAGAATAATAAACTTAAGTCTCCAAGGACTTTATTCAATGGTGTTCTCTTTTGTTTCTGTTTCTCTCTGTAGTGTCAGAAAACTTGCTTGGATATGTCCCACGACATATGTTCATCTTTGTTTCTCCTGAAAACATATTTTACCTGTATTATAAATGCATGCATCTGGCAGGTATTAAAGGCTCTAACAGATTTCCTGTTTTGAGGGAACTGTCCCTGAGGTTCCACTTATGCAGCAATCCGTGGAAACTCTGTTTGCTTTGTGGACCCTTGTATGAGCATTTCCTAGTGGAAATGTTCCAAGTTGATGTGTAGTTAGAGAGGACAGGGCTTGAAGTCATCCTAACAGAGTTGTAAGTGGAGACCACAATAGCCAATATGCCCTCCTAGGGAGAGACTGCAAAGAAAAAAGAGCAGGGAACTGAGGAACAAACGTTCCTTAGATCACACCCATACCCTGTTGTATGAATGAGGGGAACTGGGTTTTGATGATCTACTCACAAATCAAACTTACAAGGCCTTAAATGAAACTTATTATCTTCCCTTCAAACTAGCTATTGGTCCTGCTATCTCTAATTCAGTTCTGCAATTTGAACATCACACTGACCCCCCCATTTCCAATCAGTCTCTACATTCCGTCAATAATTCCTTCATAATATTTTTAAATTTCACTTCCTTTCCCACAGCCTAATTCACTACCTTGACTTTCATTTGTAAACCATGGTGCTGGTTTCTACTTCGTTTATTTACGGCTTCTATCCACCACTCACTGCAGTCCATACCATGGAAAGTGCCAACCTTTTAACCCTAAAATGCTGCCTCATCTTGCCTTCCTAACCTGATTCTTTCCAGTTGTTTCCATATGCCTTAACTTGCTCTTCAGGGACCTGAAAACAATTTAAACTGTCTACCTTTCCATCTCCTGTTTTCCCGTAGCTAACACAGACTCACTCCAGACAAAAAGGTCTGCAGCAATATCACTGTGTCTATGCCTTTGTCATTCTTTCCACCTTGAAAGACCACTTTCTGATCACTCTCTACCTATTCCTATTCCCTTTATGCCTCAGTATCAAGTTCCATATCTTATATAATTTAATGTAAAGCACCTTGGTATATATATATAGCAGCTCAATACCTAGGTCAGGCCTACACTGATCTTATTCTCCTCGGAATTCCTATAACACATCCTCTTGTATAACTCCATTAGGAACATAAAAGCTAGATTCAAGCCCTATGTACAGGATATTGGCTTTAGGTCCACTGGGCGAGATTCCTATGACTATGGCTTTCATAACCATCTCCTAGTTATTGTCAGGAGCTATAAGGTTTCCAGGGGCTCATCAACATCTCAAAGTTTGAATTTGATAGCATTACACTCCCAGAAACAGTTCTAGAGAGCAGTTCACAGCAGAATGACTAAAACCTCTCTTACTCCTTCTCTAACACAAGAGAGCCATTTCAAGGAACATGTTCAGTGTCCTGTAGCATTGGATTTAGGGAGCAAGGCAATGCAATACGACCCTCTTACACTCTGATGATCTCCTCAGCCTCCTTTGGTGGTCCACTGACCATCCTAGGGCTCATGGTGACTCTCATCCTCTCAGCAAGTGTGATCCTCCCCAGAGTTGCAGGGTAAAGCCTGACACTTCCTCTTCCCTCTGTTCAAACTCAGATAATTTGAGAAATAAATGAAATTCAAATTTCTTTTCACTTCTCTCTCCCTTTTGCATAGAATCAGCTAGGCAATCAAATCCCAAAGTTGGCTCTGTATGTTGCCATAGTTTTTCAAGCAAGATATTCAGACTGAATCCTAAAAGCGATTCAGAATCATGCACGTTAAAATGTAAAACTAACCTGGCGTTTAATTACATGTAGGCATTTCATTATTTAGCTTTGGGGTACTTCTCTTTATCCCAATATACCTTAAATCCTTCAAGAATATAAAGGCTATATCTTTGTGTTCTCCCACCTGGACTTGCAAAGAATTTTGAATAAGTATTTGTTAAATAAATAACTGCTATGTAAAACTTAATTTCCAGGAAATTACATGTTCATGAATTGTTAGGGGATATATCTGATTCAGTTAGAATACCTCTGCACTTAGTTCTTTTTTGTTGTTGATTTTGTGCATAACATTATGAGAATGCATAATGCTTTTAAACATAAACATCATCAGAGCTAATACTCTGCAATTAAACTGAAGTTCTTGGAATGATTTCATCAAGATAAAATAGCTTCTAAGGATATAACTTTCACCAGTTTACCAAAATAAATAGGATAGATACAGTTTTGATTTACACTGAATATGTAGCTTATTGATTGAGCTGGGAATTATGTTTTCTAAGAAAACTTTCCAAGGACTAGATTGAAATGTATTAAATACATATTCAGTATATTTCTAGGAAGTTGCAAAGCATGGGGATTCCTGTACAGGTAATATTTTGAAAGCACTTACTAAATCAATTGTGTTTTAAGAATCAAGACAAAAAAAAAATGACGATCCGTTTGCTTAGGACAATAAACAGAAGACCTGCCTGTGTAAGATTCTATAAAACTTGTATCCCTCCAAAGTATACTAATTCATTTTCTGCTACTTCAAGGGTGTAATGACAAATGCAGGTCATAAAGAAGTCATTATATAAAATTTAGCTAAAGTTTGTACCATCTTGCACAGCTTTTGTTCACCCCTTCTTTTATAATTGTACTGATATTTCACCAGGAAAGCTGTAAGAATTTGAAAAAAAATCCTTATCACAAATATGTATAACTGAAGTAAATAATGGCTTTTATACACAAAGGACAAAAAGAAGACTTTTTACTGAGTGGCCTTTTTATCATCTTGTTTCTGACATTTTATAAAAATTACTAACCAAATGCATCATCTCTTTCTTACTTTTGGAACTGGCAGGCTTCAGACTTAGAATTCGGGGCAATTACTACAACCTACAGTAGTCCTTTCAGAGTAAAACAGGAACTATGATTTGTGTCTCAAATAACTGTTCTAATTTAAAATGTCATTTCCTAAGAATCACATTAAGTTAATAATTGACTTCATTTTCTAATGCATGTGTAGAATTTGATAGAAGTATTATCCTTAAAAATTTTGCCTACTAGAATTACAATGTAGCACAGGCAAGTCCAGTATTTTTAAAGTCTAATTTTTACTTTTTGTTTGTTTTATTTCTTAAGATGCTGGAACATACTAGGCTTCATAACAGAAGTAATGACTTGGAGATTTAAAATAGATAAGTGGCTAAAATAATTCAAAGTGTATCTTAGTTTTAACATATTTCTTCCACTCTCTTCAGTATTCCTACTGTAGTGATGTCATCCCCACTTTCCCACATTGTGAAGAACTTTGGGGGTGTTAGTTACGAGTTGAATAATGACACCAGCTTGTACATTATTTTCCATGAGGGAAAAAGCTAAGTTTCAACCTATTAATTGGTTGAAAGGAAATTTTTCCTTACCTGTTCATTCTTCCTTCAGGTTCTTCCAAGACAAACCTGTGGGCTTTTCACTCACACAATTTTCTATAAAGAATATCCAGGAGGTCCTAAAGAGCTGGACAAGAGTATCCAAGGAGGTGAACTTTTCTTCACTGTGGTCCTCAACCCAGTAAGTACTTTGAGTTATTCTCCAAATAAATAATGAAAAATGACAGGGCAAATGACAAAGAGGCCAGGGTTTTGGTGGTTATCAGCCAATCAAGATGAAGTTTCAGTTCTAAAACAGTAGTTAAAAACTAAATGGAACCACATCTAGTAATGGGGGCAAACTAATTCTACAAGTAGTAATGACATGAGGACCTTACGGAAGAGCCGAGGAAGTGCTCTAGCAAACCCTCCTCTGCGTTGGAAAGTGATCAAAATTTAGAGATTCTTGCTTTTATGCAGAGTAAGATTTTTCACCTATAAAACTCTCCAGTTCCCAATGGGACCAGTTTTCCATTTAGGTGACTATTCTATTTTTTTCTTATTTAAAATAAAAGTAGAAGCAAAATGGGAGAGGAATTAGATAAGCAAATAGGGTCACTGTTGGAACATTCACATTAGATCTTATCTTGCTGCATCTCAGGCCAGGGCAGAGCAGCCTGTTTTATTGGGCTACTGTTCTTCCTCCTTTACTTCTTAATACTAGGGTGCCAGCTCCCAAATAAACCATTTGTACATATTTCTGCTTGAGGCCAGTGTTACAAAGTTGCATAGAAAACGAACTAACTGAAGTAAGGTGTATAAGGAAAAGAAGGGATTTTTATTTCCCTTCTGAAGATCACTGACATAAAAAGTAAAGCTGTATTGATTTATAGTAAATTTGTCCCTGATGTTAGCAATATTCAAGATGAAAAAAAATGTAATTTTCCAAATGTGAAAAAAATTCTATCAGCATAAAAGTTAGATAAGAGAGGAATAAAGAGAATAAAATTTGAAAGACCCCTCTCTTTTTTTTTTTTTCATTTTAACATCTTTATTGGAGTATAATTGCTTTACAATGGTATGTTAGTTTCAGCTTCACAACAAAATGAATCAGTTATATATATACATATGTTCCCATATCTCTTCCCGCTTGCGTCTCCCTCCCTCCCACCCTCCCTATCCCACCCCTCCAGGCAGTCACAAAGCACCGAGCTGATCTCCCTGTGCTATGCGGCTGCTTCCCACTAGCTCTCTACCTTACGTTTGGTAGTGTATATATGTCCATGCTACTCTCTCACTTTGTCACCGTTTACCCTTAAGACCCCTCTCTTGACATTAATTTTACAGGTCTTGCAAGTAAAATTTCAGATATTTTTCATTATCTACTGGTATTCAATAGCTATCTATTTCTCAGCTCCTAGAAAATGAGATAGAAGTAAGAGTAACTCATCTTTGGGCAAAATCAAGATGTCTATCCAAAACTCACCATAGTTTGAAGTTAATAAACTTCTTCATACCCCCCAAAAATATAAATAATTCTGAGTTATATATCAGAAATAATCTGCTTCTTCTAACTTTTCTATTCTTAACAAATGGAAGTATCTTTGGAATCATCTCATATTGTTTTGTTCTCTTTTTTTATCAATTCAGCCACTAATACACAGGCAAAAGAATTAAACTAATGCCTAATGATGAACTGAAAATTCAGTTAAAATATTCTTAATATGGTAACATTTTCATCAATAATTTTAAGATTCTTTAATCTATAAAATTCTGATGTTTTATATTTCCTTTCATCATAGAGCAACTGTGAACAAGTAATCATCTATTTGATTTTTTTAACCAATAGTTGCTTTGGCACTTAAGAAATTCCTGGTGGTATTGTAATTCCAAAACTTTCTAAACCAAATTAGTTTTATTTACCATGGAAGAAATTCAAAATAAGATCATTCATGTTCAGTAGATTTACAATAAATATTATATCTTTTACTAATTAAACACCAAAGTATTTTCTTAATTGAGAAAAGATCTTGTGGTAAAGCTTATGTTATTCTTGGATACTGATTTGGACTAAACTAACTGAACAAACTCTTTAAACGTTTAGTAAACCTTGCTACTTTTCAGGCCTTTATCAATAACATTTGGCGATTTTGTTTGTCTTGCTGAGGAGATCCACAGGGAATAAAGGGAAGAAAAAACTACACGAACTTGTTCTTTTCTGATTCAGAAAACTTTCAGTAGACAGTTACTTTCAGATAAATGCTGGTATTCAAAATAAATGACAGGTCTTTTTAGACACCATAAGACATGCAAGGAATCCAAATTAACTTCATCTGGCATGTGAACCATGATTTTTGGAAACAACTGTAGTTCTCTAGAGATTTGTGGTTTAAGAAGCCCACTTCTAGACTCAGCCCAAGTCTTACCCAAGGAAAGATTACTATCATTAGCTAGTGATGTTTGCTTTGCAGAACAGAGTGAGGAGTAGTGGTTTGTTTCTATGAATTCTCCATCCCAAAATTAAATGTTTAGATAAAGTTTGTATTAAAATTAAGAAAGGTCCAGATGCAGTTAGGCATACTAGTAATTTGGCAGATGACACTCTCCTTAGGCCAGAATGAGGATGAGAAACCCTTGATGGAATCAAAGCTGCAAGAAAGATGAGAATTTTAATTATAGTGGATTTGAAAGATAGCCATTGTGGGCTTTAGTAATACTCCAGGCCTCGATCAGAAGTATCATTTTCTGAGAATGCTGAATGAGTTTGCTGTTTACTTCAAAAAGGTAGATGTGCATTAGAAATATACATATGGCTTTTAAATATATTCAAATATATTTGAATGAGTTGAAAATGAAAATATAAGCAGGATTTTATTTAATGTGCTTCTAAATTTTCTTCCTATATGTCAACATAATATCAAGGTATTCCAATAACTTTTACCAGTATTGTGGTGAGAGGTGGTTACAACGAAGTATCTCTCAGAGTTAAACTAGAATAAATCACAGCAAAGATAAGTATGTTCCTTAAACAGAGTACCTCTCTGGCCTGAAATGTTCTACTGTTACCAAAGTATTTTTCACTGCTAAAGAAAAAAGTGTCAACCTTGGAAATTTAATACAAAGAGCTTCAAAGACAATGTTAGCACTGCATAAGAGAGAGAAAACCTTGGCCTTTTCCAAATGAGTATTTCCAGTGTCACAGGCCACACACCTTGGATGTGGGTTGGATGCAGAGATTTTATTAGACGCTGAGGTTCAGGTGCATTTGAGAGGTGGGCCCATCAGGCTATCTGAGCCTGGGACCACTAAGAATTCAATTCTTCTAATTCCCTTTCTGATTCTAAACTCAGCCAGCAACTTCCTGAATATAGTTTGCTTTCCTATATAAATCCTACTATAGGAAAAGAATATGTCCATCATAAGAACTTGTACTCACTAGAACAGTAATTTGCAGCACAATTTTATAAATCTTTCAGTCGGTGAATACTTCCCACTTAACCTGATAACCAGGAGAGGACCCTCCAATTGTATATATTTTAATATTTCAGTTCCTCTATAATGTATAATTCTCCATTTTAAACTAATGGATGAAATTTTGTTTTTATTTATCAGTTTCAATTGTCTTTGCTAATTTGATTCTGCCCCCCAGAAATGGACACTGTCTGTCAGTGTACTGAATCAGGTGTTGGAGCACATCAGGCTAAGTAACAGGCCCTGAAGTGTTTGTTGATTAATTCAGGAAGGTAATGAATTACCTTATGGATCTACCAGGGGAGAGAGCCACTAGAACTACCCCAGAGTCACTATTAGCTAGACGCACAAGCACAAAATTTCTACACAAACATGTAATACACCCACACACAATATTCTTGATCAATTCATAATGCTCCAAGTACCCTTGTATATACTTTAAAAAATAGTGAGAAAGAGTCTACTTACTTTACATACCTACATAACATAATATGTAGATGGGTACTAAGAACTAAAACTTATGAAGATGACAAAAAAATATTAATTCACAGTGACTGCACCTGCCCTCAATAAACAGAACCCTATAAATTTATGACATATATACTTATACAAAAAAAAAACCAAACCACTACTAAAGAGTATATTGTCCATTTTAAAGTGAGTTTCCAGTTCCACCGATCTTAGGTAAATGTGATAATACTTAAGTAGTGTGACAAATGGAATAGTTCTGAATTAGACATGATTGTTCCTCTTTTGGGAGCCATATTATATTCTGTTGCTCTGAAAAAGGATGTGCCCTTCCTTCTCCAGTGTTCTTATTTCTAATTACAAAATGTCTGAGTCTTTGCTTATGCTCTTGTTCAATAAACAGACTCTAGGTATTGAGTCCCTAACAGCCGATATCTGTGCCTCCCTCCAACATGCTTGATAATAAAGTCAGTGCTTACTTTACTTATTAATCCAGAACAGTTGTGGATTGCCACAAGATTCATGCTCTTACCACACTTGTTTGGAATTCAAGTGGAGCAAATCCCTGACAGCATAGCAATATTATACTTCCTTCATCAAACTGTTAAACATCCCATACAAACAGTAGCTAATCCCCTTATGCCCATGTTTCATTAAACACTTTTTGTCTCTATTGTTTCTCAATTTGATATAGCATCTATCCACCATACCCTCCATACCCTCCTACCCAAATCCCTGAAAGCTAAATCTAAATTGTATTTCTCTAATTACAATTACACATGGTGAGTAGAATTGACTATTTCAAACTGGGTAACACATGAGTGATTACAATGAAAGTAAAACAACAGAATTCATACAAGATAACTTGTATAAATAGAAATTAACCCACACTGAAATTTTTTTAAAAACTATAATTTACATGTATATGGCTTATGTGTGCTTATCTATAGAATTCATCTAAAAGAAAACAGCTTTTTTTCTTAATGGGAAATTTTATGTTTCTTTCTTTCCTTATTTACTAATCCTGGAAAACATTGTGATAACAGAAAACTCTTTATTGAAAAATAAATGCTAATAATAACAACAACTTTGGATAGTAGAAAAATAATTCCTGAACATGTCTAATAATGAGTATTACCTGGGACAACTGATTAAAAAAAGTCCAGACTTAATGCATCAGAACCTGCAGGGGACAGTTTGGGGACCTGCATACTTATCATGAGCTTTAGGTGATTCTTATGATCAGGCAAATTTGGGAAATACTGCAGAGGAAGAAAATGGAGAAATAATTTTGGTAATCAAAGATTACCAAAAACTGCTATAGAAATTGTGGACCTATGGTCAAGGTATCAGAATTGAAAATGAGTCCAAATCTGCAGTAAGATTTGTTTAAAAAACAGTGAGAATGAATGTTTTTTCTTAATGACCAGAGAACTCTAGCTTGAACTGGAGTTTAAAATAGAGGTAACTCCTGTTTATCCTTTAAGGATGGCTTAAGGGTCACTTTCCTCAGGAAACATTCTCTGCTCTGGTTTAGAAGTACCTTCTTGTGTTCCCATAGCATCCTCTGCCGACTCTTCCTAAGTACCTACTACCTTGCATTGTGACTGTGGGTTTGCTGTTAGGCTCTTTGCTTCTTGTGGCAGAAAATGTGTCTTTCATCTCCAAAATCATCCCAGTGCCTAAACATGATGCCTTATACCTAGTTTTTATTTAACACATATTAAGGAAGAGAAACTGACTTTTCTAATGGCCTGATACCAAAAACAAACACAATAAATCTGAAAGGAAAGGACATCTGGGTCCTGGTAAGATAATTCTTGAATCAAAAGCATAAGTAAAACCTGTATCATGAGTTAGATGGGGCTGAATTATGTACTATTGTGTACTGCTCTTCACATACGTAGTTGTCTCTTCCGTATAAGATTTGTTTTCATTGAGTTCCTCTGGCTGTAAGAACTAGAGACCCACTCAAGTTACCTCAAATAATGGAAGTGTGGGACTCCAGAATGCTGAGTCCAAGGCAGTTTCAGGGCCCATAAAAATGAGAATTACTGATCTTGATCTTGCCTTAGTGCTTTAATACAACACAACAGGTGCTTTTCACGTGTCTGAGTGTCTCGTTTTTCTACTACTGACTATATATTACATGTCTGCCTCAAAAGTGCTGCTTGCTTTATGGCTTCTGTGCCCTCATTAATTAATTTTACACATGACCCAATGTGACTGCATCAAATGTTTTCCATACAACATTCAGCTTCAATTCTAACTTGCTAATTTTCTCATCCTCTTGTGGTGTCGCAGATCAAATTCCCAAGCAAGGGAATCTATTTGTCCCAGCTTACTTTTTTGAGTCAGCCAATATCAGCCCTGGCCTGTTGTGAAGTGAGTGCTCCTGGCTATGGGCACCCCACAACTACCTCCAATCTCCATTCTACACTATGACTGGGCAATGGGCTGCCTAAGGGCTATCCTTTCAGCAAAAGCTTGGAAGAGGCAGGTACTATGACTGCTGTCTAGCCTGAATCTGAATCCTGTGGGAATAGTCAGTATGTCTCAGCCAATTCCAGAGATTTGGGAGTAAGCTAAACCTTTTTGGAGAAGGCCTAAAGATTAATTTTGAAGCTTGTAAAGTCTAAGTGAGTAGTTCTGTTAGATATAGGACCAATTAATTTCATTCATCATTTTACTGTCTATCTTGCTTCTAGAATGCAAGTTCCAAGACAGCATGTACGTCTTGTGTTTTATTTACTCTATATCTTCAAACTAAGAAGAGTTCCTGGCATGTCGCAGGTGCTAACAAAATATTTCATAAGTGGATGAATGAAGTTAAATGTCCAACAACAGGGGTGGGAATATTAAAAGAGCAAATTATGTTCCCCCCATAGTGGAATACATTCAGCCATTAAAAAACACATTGTATAATAATTTTTGATGACATGGGAAACAGTCATGATATATTCAGTGAAAAAGTATGTTGTTAGAAAATTAGATGCAAGCATGGAAATAAACTAGAAGGAATTCAGCTGAATGTTAGCAATGGTTGCCCTAGATAACAGGATTAAAGATGATTTTCTTTGTCACGTTTGTCTGATTTTTATAATATGTCTACATTGAATGTCTATTACTCTTAAAACCAGCACACACACACACACACACACACACACACACACACACACAATGCTACATTAACAATAATAAAGAATTATCTAACACTAACAGTGAAGGACGTAAAATGCAATTATTTATTTAGTGATATATCAGGGGTAGAATTAGTATTTACTCAGTTCCAGTTGTTCCCTATCTGTCTCGTATATCACCTAACACCTACCTCACTGCATGGTTATTTGTGTACATATACATCAGTTCTCCTATATGAGGGGGCATTCTTGCAGAATTATCTGTGTGTGTTTCATTTTTGTGCTTCCCATGGTGTCTAGATCAATGTTTTAAATCTAATAAATGGTCACTAAATGTTTTTTAAATGACTGACTAAATGTAAGAAGTTATGTTTTAGGGGCATCACTTGACTTATGGCCTATCCAAATGTGAATAATAACAAGCCTGGTTTTAACAAAACTACATTCTGGTAGATTCTCTGCTTTCAAGAGAGTGAAATTCAGGATCCAGGAAATTTTTAAGTGGCTCCAAACGTTTGGCAGGTTTTTACAAGTGATGATGAATTAGCCTGACATGGAACAATGGACAAGTAAAGCTGGAAAGAACCACAAAATTCATCTACTCGGTCACCTAATTTTAGGCTCAAGGTCACTCCTGTATTTTTCTGTTGAGAACCCAGCCTTCCTGACTCTGAGTTTGGTGCTTCTACCACTACAACATGCTGCTTCTGCACTCCTGGGTAAATTGGCCTTAATGTGATGCACATTACCTGTTAATGTGACTCAGTTACCTGGTACCAGGAAAATGTGCAAATGGTTTAAAATTTCTGGCTATTATTTAGAAAAAGCAACCCATCTCCATATTGAGTAAAAAATAAGTGCTTTTGAAAAAAAAGCTATAATAAGCAGTTATAGCTAAGGGAAAATGTCAAATGTACTTTTAAAGAACTATGAATAATAAGCTATGTTTTATCTTAAAACAATAAATCTTATTGATGTTACTTATATATTGATAAGACTTTTAAACATTTTTTTGTTTTTTTATTTTATTTTTTATTAGACTTTTAAACTTGTAAAGCCAAAACACTTTATTTCATTTATTTCCTACTTTCCATATCAGCCCTATTTTTCTATCAATGTTCTTCATGATTAACTATGGTTTTATATAATTACTTGCCACTGTGAGATTAAGAATATTATAAGAAAGCATGATTGTCTTGATTCTACAGTTAAGAAAAATAGGAGTATGATAAACTCTCAAGCCATTGAGATGGATATTTTTAAGAAATTTAAGAGAATTGATATTAAGTTAAAGAAATGAATATTATTTTTGTTTAATCCTTTCATAGTTTCACATAACTTATAGGATAAACAAACAAACAAAAAATCCTTCACTTGGAAAAAAAAATTAAGTCTGGCTCCTACCCACCTTTATGGTCTCTTTTTTCAATAATCTCATATATGCACCTTTCAATCCATCCATACCGAAGAATTTGTAGTTCCCTAAACAGGACCTGTTATCTTGTTCTGTGCCTTAGAGTGCTACTGCCTCAGGTTGGAATGCCTTCCAGCAAATCTGAGCTCGAACGTCATCTTTTTACAGAAGACCTCTCCCAACTCTTCAGTTTCTCCTGTGTTCTCATAGCACCCAGGCATAACCATAACATAACTTGCCCCCAGTACTATAATCGGTTATCTTTCTCATCCAGTAGTTTGCGCATTCCTTGATAGAAAGCATCATGTCTTATTTATTTTGTAATCAAGATATATGCAAAATTTTAGCTCATAGTAGGCTCTCAATAAATGACAGTGCATTAACTTGCCATGCATGTTTGAAGGAAACACTTCCTTTGACGGAAGATCTATTTGCCTTGGAAATACTTATTCACAGAATCACTTGACTCAAGAGTTTGCATTATTGTGCTTTCATTTCTCCCAACATGGCATCCAGGGAGATCCTTTTGAAAGTCATTAAATTTATGAAAAGATGGTCAGTTTCACTCATAGGAAGAAAAATCAAGGTTAAACATATTGAGATACCATTTCTTATCCATCATATTGCCAAAAATTCAACAGATTGGTAAAATATTCTGTTAACAAGGCTGTGGGAAAACAGATATTCTCATACATCCTAGTGGATATGCAACCCCTACTGAGGGAATGCAAAATGGTACAGCCGCTATGGAAAACAGTATGGAGTTTCCTCAAAAATTAAAAATAAGACTACCATATGATCCACCAACCGTACTTCTGGATATCTGTCCAAAAGAATTGAAAACAGGATCTCAAAGAGATATTTGCCCTCCTATGTTTGTTGCAGCATTATTCTCAATGGCCAAGAGGTAGAAACAACTTAGCTGTCCATTGACAGATGAATAAATAAAGAAAATATGGTACATATGTACAGTAGAATATTATTCAGCCTTAAAAAGGAAGGAAATCCTGTCATATGCTACAACATGAATGAAACTTGAAGACATTATATGCTAAGTGAAATAGGCCAGTCACAAAAGAACAATACTATATGATTCCACTTGTTTGAGGTGTCTAAAGTGGTCACACTCATAGAAACAAAGTAAAATGGTGGTTGCCAGGGCCTAGAGGGAGGGGAAAATGGGGAGCTGCTATTCAGTGGGTATAGAGTTCCAGCCATGCAAGATGAAAAAGCTCTAGACATGTACAGCATACTGTACTGTACATTTAAAAATTTTGCTGAGGGGCTTCCCTGGTGGCGCAGTGGTTGAGAGTCCGCCTGCCGATGCAGGGGACACGGGTTCGTGCCCCGGTCTGGGAAGATCCCACATGCCGCGGAGCGGCTGGGCCCGTGAGCCATGGCCGCTGAGCCTGCACATCCGGAGCCTGTGCTCCGCAACGGGAGAGGTCACAACAGTGAGAGGCCTGTGTACAGCAAAAAAAAAAAAAAAAAAAAAAAAAATTTGCTGAGGGTAGATTTCATGTTAATTTTTGCCACAAATGTTTTTTAAATTTTTATTGGAATATAGTTACTCTACAATGTTGTGTTAGTTTCTGCTGTACAGCAAAGTTAATCAGCTATATGTATACATATATCTCCGCTTTTTCAGATTTCCTTCCCATTTAGGTCACCACAGAGCACTGAGTAGAGTTCCCTGTGCTATACAGCAGGTTCTCATTAGTTATCTATTTTATATATAGTATCAATAGTGTATATATGTCAATCCCAATCTCCCACCCAATTCATCCCACCCCCCATTCCCCCGCTTGGTGTCCGTACGTTTGTTCTCTACGTCTGTGTTTCTATTTCTGCTTTGCAAATAGGTTCATCTGTACCATTTTTCTAGATTCCACATATATGCATTAATATACCATATTTGTTTTTCTCTTTCTGACTTACTTCACTCTGTATGACAGTCTCTAAGTCCATCCATGTCTCTGCAAATGACACAATTTCATTCCTTTTTATGGCTGAGTAACATTCCATTGTATACATGTACCACATCTTCTTTATCCATTCCTCTGTCGATGGACATTTAGGTCGCTTCCATCTCCTGGCTGCTGTAAATAATGCTGCCATGAATATTGGAGTGCATGTGTCTTTTGGAATTATGGTTTTCTCCAGGTGTATGCCCAGGAGTGGGATTGCTGGGTCATGTGGTAGTTCTACTTTTAGTTTTTTAAGGAACCTCCATACTGTTCTCCATAGTAGCTGTATCAATTTACATTCCCACCAACAGTGCAAGAGGGTTCCCTTTTCTCCATACCCTCTTCAGCATTTATTGTTTGTAGATTTTTTGATGATGGCCATTCTGACCAGTGTGAGGTGATACCTCATTGTAGTTTTGATTTTCATTTCTCTAATAATTAGTGATGTTGAGCATCTTTTCATGTGCCTATTGGCCATCTGTATGTGTCCACATACAGACATTTCTCTTTGGAGAAATGTCTATTTAGGTCTCCCACCCATTTTTTGATTGGGTTGTTTGGTTTTTTTGATACTGAGCTGCATGAGCTGTTTGTATATTTTGGAGATTAATCCCTTGTCAGTTGCTTCGTTTGCAAATATTTTCTCCCACTCTGAGAGTTCTCTTTTCGTCTTTTTTATGGTTTCCTTTGCTGTGCAAAAACTTTTAAGTTTAATTAGGTCCCACTTGTTTATTTTTGGTTTTATTTTCATTACTCTAGGAGGTGGGTCAAAAAAGATCTTGCTGTGTTTTATGTCAAAGAGTGTTCTGCCTACGTTTTCCTCTAAGAATTTTATAGTGTCTGCCTTACATTTAGGTCTTTAATCCATTTTGAGTTTATTTTTGTGTATGGTGTTAGGGAGTGTTCTAATTTCATTCTTTTACAGTGTAGCTGTCCAGTTTTCCCAGCACCACTGATTGAAGAGGCTGTCTTTTCTCCACTGTATATTCTTGCCTCCTTTGTCATAGATTAGCTGACCATATGTGCATGGGTTTATCTCTGGGCTTTGTATCCTGCTCCATTGATCTATATTTCTATTTTTGGGCCAGTACTATACTGTCTTGATAACTGTCTTGAGAGCTTTGTAGTGTATCTGAAGTCAGGGAGCCTGATTTCTCCAGATCTGTTTTTCTTCTCAAGATTGCTTTGGCTATTCGGGGTCTTTTGTATTTCTATACAAGTTGTAAAATTTTTTGTTCTTTTTCTATGAAAAATGCCATTGGTAATTTGATAGGGATTGCATTGAATCTGTAGATTGCTTTGGGTAGTGTAGTCATTTTCACAATATTGATTCTTCGAATCCAAGAGCATGGTATATCTCTCCCTCTGTTTGTGTCGTCTTTGATTTCTTTCATCAGTATCTTGTAGTTTTTTGAGTACAGGTATTTTTTTTTAAAAAGTGAAAGAACTTTAAAAAATACCTTTTTGTATTTTTGACAGTACATTTTAAACATGAATCTAACCATGAAGAAACAATCTCACAAGTCCCAAAATTGGTATATTCTATAAAACAAATGTTCTAGACTTTTCCAAAAATATATCGTGTTTAAAAAAATAAAGAAGGGATTCCCTGTGGGTGCAGTGGTTAAGAATCTGCCTGCCAATGCAGGGGACACGGGTTCGAGCTCTGGTCTGGGAAGATCCCACATGCTGCAGAGCAACTAAGCCCGTGTGCCACAACTACTGCGCCTGCACTCTAGAGCCCGCGAGCCACAACTACTGAAGCCTGTGCACCTAGAGCCCATGCTCCACAACAAGAGAAGTCATTGCAATGAGAAGCCTTCACACCGCAACGAAGAGTAGCCCCTGCTTGCCTCACCTAGAGAAAGCCCGTGTGCAACAACGAAGACCCAACGCACCCAAAAATAAAATAAATAAATTTACAAAAAAATAAAGAAGGAGGATTATTCTAGTTTAAAAGAAACTAAAAGCCATAATAACCTAATACAATTTATAATTCTTAAGCCTTCGTTGGATCCTCAATTTTTTTTTAATATATCTGTAAGTATCATTTTTCTAGTTATTACTGCTGGGTAACAAAATACCCCAAAACACAATGGCTTAAAAAGAAAACAGCAATTATTTTCTTATCACTCATGATTTCTGTAGGTCAGAATTCAGCGAGGGCTGGACTGGGTGGTGATTCTGGCCTTCAGTGTCTCATGAGGTTGCAGTCAGATGGTGACTGGACCTGGAAAACCAGGCAAGGAGCTGGCAGGACATCTCTTCACAGTGTCTCAGGGCTTTTTCATGTGATCTCTCCCCAAGGGCTTCTAAGGGGCTTCCTCACAGCAGGAGGGCCTCAGGCAGTCACGTGGCTTTAGGGCTTATCAAGCATCAGAGCAACCAAGGCAGAAGCAGAACTACCTGGGATTCAGAAGTCACAGCAACATTTCTGCTTCACGAAAGCCTGACCACATTCAAAGGGAGAATTAGATTCCATCTCTTTACGGGGAGTGACAAAGTTCTAGAAGAGAGAGAAATTGTGGGAGGCCATCTTTGGAAAATATAATTTACCACAGACAATTATGGAACAATTAGGGGACTTTAAATATGGACTGCACAATAGATGATACTGAAATATGTCTTCCTAGGCGTGATGATATTTGATTTTACAGTAAAATGTATGTGCTCTTAGATGATGCATGCTAAGGGATTTAGTGGCAGTGTCCTGCTGTCTGCAACTTATTTTCAAGTGATTTAGCAAAATAACAGGTATATTTAAGAGTGAAAGAAATAGAAAATGCAAAGCAAATGTAGTGAAATGTAAGGAACTGGAGAATAGGTGAAGGATATACAGATGTTCACTGTCCTAATTTTTTTTTTTTTTTTTTTTTTTTCCGGTATGCGGGCTTCTCACTGCCGTGGCCTCTCCCGTTGCGGAGCACAGGCTCCGAACGCGCAGGCACAGCGGCCATGGCCCACGGGCCCAGCCGCTCCGCGGCATGTGGGATCCCCCCAGACCGGGGCACGAACCCGTGTCCCCTGCATCGGCAGGCGGACTCCCAACCACTGCGCCACCAGGGAAGCCCTGTCCTAATTTTTTGCTTTTCTATAGATTTATGACATGTTTTTCAAATATTTGAGTGAGAAATAATGTAAGTCCGATTACATTATTTCTCTGCTCACATCCTCCAAACCTCTCTCTTCAGAGTAGATGCCAGACTCCTTACCATGACCTACAGGACCTGTGTGATCTGAACCCTTACCTCCCTGATATTATCTCCAGGTGGAGGGAACAGCAAGTACAAAAGCCCCGGGAGTGTGCTTGGCATGTTTTAGAAACAGCAGGTAGTTTACAATGTCCTATTTTAATTGATGCCTCTTAAACATCTTCTTCATAAATCTTTGTGTACGCATTGTTTCTGGTTTGATGTGAAACCTCAGTTCCCTGCCTACTCATTTCTTTCTTGGTTGTAGGAACTTCAGCCCTTGAAGAACTCAGTCAAAGCCAGATCATTTCTCACTACCCCCCAAAATGCCTGAGAATTCTGTTTAGGAAAGGGAAAAGATCCAGCCAGGAAAATTTAAGAAGGTTCCCAGTTACATTCAAATTTGAATTTCACCTATTTGATATTCCCCTCAGGATGCCTGGTATCCTTTCAATCTTACCTCCAAGGCACATTGTATTGTATTGTTTTTGAGGTTTAGATTGTCTAAGCATGCCCTGTAGTAACGAGTAGGTTCTTAACAAGATTTTACTTTGCAGGATTTAATCCACTGGCTTTCTTGCTTGGCTGCCTTTGGCTAAAGCTCACTGTTTGGTTGGACCTCCCTTGCCTGTGGCCCTACACCATGGTGCTGCCTATCACAGGCATTAGTAATTTCCTGTCTTGGCTGGAGGCCCTCACAGAAGCCATATTTTCATTGCATATATTTGTTCCTGATGTTTTGGTCTTAGGTCTCAGCAGAACTGTGGTTCTTTCTGAAGGTCATATGATACTGTTTTCAGGGGAGGTATTAGCCCCACAGATAATTGGGCCTTTTGATCTCCAAGATGAGTAGGTTGGCCACATCTTTCCTTCCAAACCAGTGAACACTGTATTAAGTAGGGCTTGTTGGTAAATTCAGTGTATCAGGAACTCACAGCCACATAAGGGACCAATGAGCTAATAATAACAACAACACAGGTACCTCTTATTAGAAGCCAGATAGTTAATAGACATTAGAAACCAAAGCTCAAAAAATATTACCAGGCTATCTGAATGCTTACTGTACTGGCATCAGTAAAGTGAGCAAACCCCAGGTGAGATTGCTATCCGTAGTGAAACAGGCTAAGACATTCATTTGGAGGAAACGGGACAGTTAAATGCCAGGGAGGCTTGGCTAGGTGTCCTCTGTACTAAAATTAGAATTCTGAGATTGCCATTTTCCAACTTGGCGAGCCTTAAAAAAAAACCTTCATATCCTTTAACACTGTAATTCCACTTCTAGGAATCTATCCTAGATTTAGAAAAAAGTGTTAATTGTAATGAGGGAAGAAAATGGAAATAAATGATGTCCAACTGAATGGAAATGTATAAACAAATTATGTCCACTTAGGTTATTATGCAGATTTTAAAATTTATGTGTATGAATAATTAGGCAATAACATAAGAAGTAAAAGATATATTATGTATAAATAGGGTACAAAAGTATCAAAATTTTGTTTTAAAAAACTATACATAAACTATACATACTGAAAAGAAATGTATCTTTGGATGTTGAAATTTTGGTATTTTTCTTTCTGCTCTTCTGTATTTTATATTTTTCTTTTTTAAAATATCTCTATCGGAGTATTGGAGTTTTACAATGTTGTGTTAGTTTCTGCTGTACCACAAAGTGAATCAGCTCTATGTATACATATATACCCATATCCCCTTCCTCTTAAGCCTCCTTCCCACCCTCTCTATCCCATCCCGATAGGTCGTCACAAAGCACGTAGCTGATCTCCCTGTGCTATGCAGCAGCTTCCCATTAGCCATCCAATTTACATTTGGTAGTGTATATATGTCATTGCTACTCTCTCACTTCGTCCTATAATTTTTCTTTAATGAGTTTCCAACATCTTTTTTAACAAGAAGTGGTAAAGCACTGATTTTTAAAGTACTAACACAAGAGTTCCTATTAGCAGAGAATGATCAAACCAGTTTAATTATGAATTACCATTTAAACAAATTATTTTAAGACAAGGGTATCATATTAGGGGATTCGGTTCAACAGTACTTTTTGAGTATCTTTTTCTTCAAATTTCAAAATATTAACACCTTGTAAAATTCCATAGGATAAGAGGTGAAACACGAATAATTGTATTTCTGTAATTCTGCTTTTTCCCTTTAACAAGTATATGGACTGAAGCAAGAACAAGGCAATAAGCAAGAAGGGCCCTTGAGCAGGAGGGAAAGAGACAAAGGGAACCTGTTCTGTACTAGACCATGCTTTTTAGAAGGGACCTTATTTCATTCTAGCAACAATTCCTTGAGGCTTCGTGTATATCATCTTATTGGACCTTAACAGCAATCCTATGAGGCATGTCATAGATGAGGAAACTGGGGTTCAAAGAGATTCCCTAATCTGACCAAAGATAAACATATAGTAAGAGAAAGGTCCTCCATTCTACTGTCATTGTGCTTCGTTGATAGAATACCCCTGACCCACACTCAGAGCCTTGAATAGCCTCATTTTTAAACAGAATTAAGCCACACTTCTTAGTCTGGTTTCTCATCCTAAGGGACACACAAACATTAGAACATGAGAGAAAGAACACTAGAGCAATGGCAGTGGGAAATGAAAGCTGACAAAGGAGTAGGACACCCCCCCCAAAAAAAACCACCTATTACAAAGCATCCAAAAACTCAAAAAGCATAGTTATGTGGTAGTATAGAACAATTTTATGACAAGACATACAACTCTATGCAATGCTGAGGTAATTGTTATACTCAATACTTTATTTTCCATATACTCTGTAATACAGGAGGAATGTAGTACCTACAAGTTATTTTGCACAAAGGTCATCCTAATTCTCTTCTCCAAGGGTTCTGAATGGATGAGGTGTTTGCTTTTGTTGTTTTTGTTATACATAAGAATCTAGTAGAAGACTCACAAACACAAGGTGATTACTCAACTGAGGCCCCTCAGAATAGACAGTATCCAAATATAGAACTTGTTTTTTGTTTAAGTAAAAGCCAAGAATAGACTTAACAGCTACTAAGTTATTGATATACCTTGAAATATTTTGCTAGAACAATGTAGAAATGGAATTGAAACATCAAGTGAAGCTTTCTGTGCTACTGTGGTTTCAATTGAATGCTGCGCTTTGTATAAACACAACTTTTGTGGTTTAACTTTAGGCTGTTCTCTGCGGTCTTCCCATATAATGGGAACGCGTCAGAAGCACAGCTTCGCTTCCTGTGTAGGCTGGAAACTGTTAACTGCAAAGTTTGGAGATAGTCTCACAGAGCTCTTTGCCATATGTTAAACTAAACTTGATATGAAAAATATCATATCAGTTTCCAGTTTCCCAGAGCATTAAGAAGAAAAAAAAAGGAGCTCAAGCTTTATAAATATAAAAAGCATCTGTCTGCACAGGAAATTCTACTGTGTTATTTTGCAAATGATCCCTACTTATATTTACAAGAGAAATCAGATCTGATGAAGTAGTGATATATAGGAAGTAGCGCACCATTCTGTTCAGAATTTTTTAATATATGTTCATAACTCTGAATGGCTGCCTGGACTGTGAACTAACCATCATTGAACAGAGCTCTCAACAGCGCTGCCCAGTATGCTCCAAGTGAAAGGAGATGGAATATTTTGATAGCATGCTGCTAACTTAAACATTTCTGTCGGATGTCATTTTTGTGTTTCAATGCTCCCACCACTCTTTCCAATTCAGGAAGACTCATGAGCATTCACAAAATGTTTGGCACAGTTTTCATTCTGATTTTTTACTTCTCCTTGACTCTCTAAGCCTCTGCATAGACACTCGTCCAGATGCAAATATCCTTGAGTTCATCTTCAGTAGCCTTTTTAAGAATCCCTTTCTGTGACTTCCCTTCTACCTGCCTCCCCATTGTCACCTCTAATTTTGACATTTCTTTTGCTCTGAACCACCATTCCATGGCCCTCATAAGATTAACAGCTGAAACCCATACCCAGAACCCTGGTCATTCATGACAGTCTATGGAGGACTTCACGCTGCCTTTATAATATACCATATATTTACCCGCCGCCCTCTCTCAGACTTGGCTGTACACCCTTTGGCTCACTTCATCAATTCGGTGCTCCAGCATTTAGCCTTGATCTCACTGATTGCTTTCTTGCCTCACAGAGAGTACTTAAAGACTTCCACCTGAATCTGTCTGCCTTTTTTATCTAATAGCCTGTCCATGCCAGTACTACCAACTAAACTCCCTTTAACCATGAAATGATAGTTTTTCTTCTGATTTCTTCTTTTTCACACCTTTATCTTGCCTAGTTTTCACTCAGTGTTCATTCTTTTACTAACTTAAGGCTTCTCTTGCTCTCAGTTCCATGTAATACCCTTCTTTCTTCCAATATCATATATTAATAACTATTACTCATCCATCACTAAGTATTGCCCACTTTTACTATTTTCACTGGTTTAAAAGTTGCTGTCTCTTCTATTAAGCTTTCACTTGCAGTTCCCTAAATAATCTTGAAAATATATATTAATCTCTCCCTGTGGTCTTGATGCTCTAGTCTTAAGACGAAGAAATAGCACCACTTCCTCCACAGGAGTCAGAAGGAGGGCACTCATGGTACACTGATAATTTTCATTAAAGAAAATTTCTAATTTTCAAACTCCCTCAATTACTTCAGTATTTGTCTCTTTTATATCCTATTCTTCGTCCACCTGAACAGAGTGTACTGTAATTCAGTTCAGTTATGATGCTAACCACCTGGCATTAGCATCAGACTCCACAGGTTTAAGGGCCTGGTTCTCAAGAAAACTGCCTTTACTTCAGATGCCAGCCCCAAGTGGCCAGGGGATATGCCCCCATCCCCCGGCCACCCATACTTCTGACCAACTGGCTACAAATTCAGGTGTCCCCACTATCTCTTCAAGTTCAATAATTAGCTGGAATGACCCACAGAGACTCAGGAAAGCACTACAATTATGATTACAGTTTTACTATCAAGGATACACAGAGGGCAAGGTTTGGGAAAGAACACAGAGCTTCTTTGCCCGCTCATGGGGAAATCAGGGCATATCACCCTCCGGGCACATCGATGTGTTCACCAACCAAGAAGCTCCACTGACTTTCAGTATCCAGGGTTTTCATTGGGATTTCATTACATGGGCATGTTTCATTAAATCATTGGCCACATGATCGAACTCAATTTCCAGCCCTCTCCTTCTTCCTCTCCTTCAGAGGAGCTCAGTTTGATATCACATGGTTAAAGCTTCAAACCCTCTAATTACATGACTGGTCTTTCTGGCTTAGCCTATCCCTATTTGGAGTCATCTCATTAGCATGAGCTATGTAGGGTTCAAAGCATAAACTATTAGGACCCACCATGAATAACAAAGAACTTCTATCACTAGGGAAATTCTAAGGGATTAGAGTTTTCCTCCCAGGAACCAGAGACAAAGATCTGTCAAATTCTTTAGTAACAACAATCCTCAAGATGGTAAATAGCCAAAGATTTTTTTACCACTTCCCTTGCAAGACAAATGCTCCAGGCTCTCACTCTGAAATTTAGGATTTAACAGCTTTTATCTTTGGACCTCAGATGAAACTGAAACTAAAATAATTGCATTTTCACATCCTCTTAATTGTTCATTGGCTAAGCTGCATGATTATGCAAAAGCCAGCAGATCTGTGGCTTCTATGTTTGTCAGGCTGTGGCTTCTATGTTTGTCAGGCAGGGATAAGGGAATCTGGACTGAGTTTGGAAACTCAGAAGCCTCGGCCCCAGTCTGCATAGATGTACCACAGAGGCTTTCGCTCAAATGGGAGGTCCTGCCAGTTACCCAGGGTAGTGAAAGGGTGGCTAAGGCACCTCCTCACTCACAGAGCCTCTGTTCTAGTTCGAGTTTTGCAGAGTTTTGCACATCTCTCTCCCTCTTCTTTCCTAGCAAAACTCTCTCATAAAACTAGTTCTAAGGAGAAAGCACATGACACAAAAGAGTTTAATGAATTATTTTGTTACACTTGGTATTGAAAAAGAAGATGAACCCTTTTTTAAAAAAGTATTCATCTTCTCTGTGATGGATAATTTTACAAATTCCATGGTAGGCCAGGATAACATTTAACGCTGGATAAACATTATTGTAGATGTTTCTGGGAAGATACTTTTTGATGGGATAACATTTAAGTTAGTAGATTGACTAAATCAGATTACGCTTCATAATGTGTGTTAGCCTCATCTGATCATTAAAGGCCTGAATGGAAGAGGAAAGGCCAGAAAAAGAGGAAATTCTGCCAGCAGACTGTCTTTGAACTCAAACTGCAACTCTTCCCTTGTATGTCTCCAGCATATCCATCTACCATACACACACACACACACACACACACACACACACACACACACGCACATGAACTCGTCCTTTGGTTCTATTTCTCTGGAGAAAGCTAACTGTTTCACTCAATATTGTGTAATAACACAATATCAAGTGCCCATAATTGATTAGTATAAATGTGCTTTTATTCTACATACCAAAGAAATAAATTATACTTACCTGATCTAATCTAATAATGAGCATGTCGGTATTTATGGTCTGCATTATCACCTGAGCCCTCTGACCATGAAAGCGGAATGGTTACAAACCATCTCTAGGCCTTTACATTTCCCATGAAGTGCCTTGTTCTCTATCAATTTTTTTTTCCTGCATTCTTACTCAACTGGCAAATGAAATGAGGCACAAAGGAGTAAGGCTTTTATACTTTACTTCAAGGACAGTATGTATGAATCGCCAAATTTCTGTACAAAATATCCTATTGGTTTCTTATGTTTCTTAAGAAGTAACAATGCTAAAGAAACATGTAATGGGAAATAGCCACTCATTTACATCTCCAAAGCTCATTAAAGTGTAATTGAAACATAACGGATACATATGCTAAAGTGTATTTTTAAATGCCTATTGAATTTCAAGGAATACTTGAAGTGTTTTATCATAGTCATTGAATATTCTAGAAAGCATTTTACTTCATGTATATATGCAAACTAAAACATTTTTAATAGTCTCTATTCATTTTAATTATTTTATAAATAAGAAAAGCTTACCAAATTTAGTTCACTTTAAAAGGAAAAGAAATCAACTACCAAAAATTAGCATAATATGTAACATTTGAAATGATAAATCTCTGTCAATTAAAGTCAGTAAGTACAAGATTAAATCAAAATGGTAAATAATTTTATTATATATTTATTATAAAATATATAATTTTATAACATATATAAATGTGCATATATGTGTGTATACATGTGCATAGATGTGCATGTGTATTTAGATATATAGATCTATATAAATACAAAAAGCACTCTAAGATATTGTTACTTCTTATTAACTGGTTTTTTAATACCATTTAGAACTTAAAAGCAATGGATTTGATAAGTTTGGAAGGCAAGGACCGTTAGCTGAACTAACTCTTATATGAGTGCAGTTGTTTATAACAAGTTTAATCTGAAATTAGAGTCAACAAACCTAACGGTTTTGAGCATTCACTCACTCTATACCTGTATACAATTGCTTGGCCTCATATTAAAGTGGCTTTTAACTCCACTTTCTGTTAACGCCAAAAAAACTATCAATTCTAGAAATATTTATTTAATTTTGTTCAGTTTCTCTTTAATTTAATAATAGTAACGTTAATTTTTTTTTTTTTTTTTTTTGCGGTACGCAGGCCTCTCACTGTTGTGGCCTCTCGCGTTGCGGAGCACAGGCTCCGGACGCGCAGGCTCAGCAGCCATGGCTCACGGGCCCAGCCGCTCCGCGGCATGTGGGATCCTCCTGGATCGGGGCACGAACCCGTGTCCCCTGTATCGGCAGGCGGACTCTCAACCACTGCGCCACCAGGGAAGCCCAATAACGTTAATATTATCGTTGCTTCTATTTTCTATGTATCTAACATTTCTCTAAAGTTGAGCAGCCTTACCTCCCAATTTATAGTGATAACAGTTTACGTGTAAATAGGGAAGATTTTCACTTATGCAGATGGGCCTCAAGACATACAAACAGACACTCAAAGAGAAAGAGAAAAACTCAAGAGCATACACATACACACACACACACACACACACACACACACACACACACACACACACACACACACACACACACACACACACACCCCTACCCATTTGATCCTCTGTTTACAGAATGACAGACAAGTGAGTTCATTTTCCAGATAGAGTTAACTCATTCACGTATCATTTAAAAAAATAGAATGGATGTCTTGCTAGATACAGGAAACCTTTCCCTGCCTTCTAACTCGGCCTGTTCTGCACATGATTTGCTTATCTCCTTGTGCTCTAATGAACTGACATCCACAGAGTATAGGGCACTTTACATTAGATGGTTCCAGTCAGTGATGCTAATGTTCATATATCAGCTTTTTGTAGGTTTTTCTTTCTTCATCTTCAGAGATAAAGCTCAAGATATTAGCCATTTCTGGCTGCTATTCTCTGCCAGATATGTCAGTGTAATGCAGTGTGAGAGAGTCTAGGCTTTGCATCCAGATAGGCCTGGGTTTAGATACTAGCTCAGCTGTCTTCTAGGTATCTGGCTTGTCTGACTATAAAATAGGGATCATAATATCCGCCTCCTTATGCGTGATGAGATTAAAAATATATAATAGCCACCACATATTGAGCATGCAATATATATGTGTTCCTTGTCACCACCCTCTACAACATTCACACTAGAAACATTGCACCATCCTGCTTCTGACCTCTTCCTTCCTGTCATCTGTGATCTAGGCATCTACATAACCAGGAAGGTTTGAATTATGTCTGAACCAAAAGTCAATGATTATAATAGAAATGTTTATTAGAATAAATAATTCTAAGTGTACACTGACTATTAGCAGAATAAAGAACGTAAGTCTAAGGGCTGAGCAATTTTGACCTTTAAGTAGGTAATATTTGAGATGGTCCTTGAAAGGTGGATAGAATTTAGCCTGAAAGACACATAGGTAGAGAAACATTCTTTTTTTTTAAGTTTGTTTTTGTTTTTGTTTTGGCTGTGTTGGGTCTTCATTGCTGCGCGTGGGCTTTCTCTAGTTGCGGCGAGTGGGGGGCTACTCTTCGTTGCAGTGCGTGGGCTTCTCATTGCAGTGGCTTCTCTTGTTGCGGAGCACGGGCTCTAGGCGCGTGGGCTCTAGAGCGCAGTCTCAGCAGTTGTGGCACATGGGCTTAGTTGCTGTGCGGCACATGGGATCTTCCCAGACCAGGGATCAAACCCATGTCCCCTGCATTGGCAGGCGGATTCTTAACCACTGCTCCACCAGGGAAGTCCCAAGAAGCATCCTTTACAGAGGAAATGGATGCCTGGCCTAAAGCATGAGCATTCGGAGAACAAGGAGTAGTTCCATTTGTTCCTTAGAGAGTGTATGTGGGGGAAGATAAAACTCAAGAAGGAATATGGGCCTGTTTCATCAAGGATTCTGAGTGCCAGGTAAAGGAGTTTAACTTAGTGGAAAATAAGGAGTTGTTACTATTTTCTAAGCAAAGGAGTTTTGCTTTAGGAGGATTTTTCTGGTATTAGCATAAGAGATATAACAGAGTTGGGAGAAATAAAAGTGAACAGATCATTCAGGAAGTTATTAGAGTGGTTCAGGCAAAAAGTAACAGGGCCTAACCCTTACACATTGCTAGTAGGAGTGTAAAGTTGTACAATCTCTATGAAAAGCAACTTGGCAATATCTATCAGTATTACAGATGCACAAATTTTCCTCAGCAATTCTACCTGCAAGAATTTATGCTCAGATATACTTGCAAAAGAGTGAACTGATGCACCCACAAGGTTATTCATAGTAGCATAAAAATCACAAGGACTCATTGGATAATTAGAGCAATCCATACAATAGAATTATAGTACATCTATACATTAAGAATGAGGAAGTCTCTTATGCACCCATTGAACAATTTCCAAGATTTAAGTTTAAAAAAATCAAGGCATAAAACTGTGTGTCAGTTTGCTTCCATTTGTGTTTTAAAAATAAAGAAGAGGAGGAATACATATACATACTTGGTTTTGTATACATAGAATATTTCAGGAAGAACACACACACCAATGATGTTGGTGGCTTCTTGGTAAAAGAACTGAGTGACTGAAAGACAGGAGGAAGAAGAAGATTTTTTACTGTATACCTTGTTGTGCCTTTAGAATTTTATATGATGCAATATTACCTAGCCAAAATAAGTTTTAAAAGCAGTGAGGCCTAAAGTCAGAGTGGTAGCTATACGGTTAGAGAGAGAACGTATCAGAAGTTGGTAGTGAGGGATAAACTTTTATAAAGAAAGAATGTAGACGTCCAAGAACAGAAATATGTGGAAAGTCTAGTACTAGTTTGTGCGCTTTAAGCAGAGAGAAGTTAAGAAATCATGCATTGCAGCCTGAGCCTTTGGGGAATATAATTATCATCCCATCTTTACAGATGAAGCATCTGAACATGTGGAAGTTTACTGCTTCACCCAAAGTAACAAGTGAGTGTCACAGTGAAGGTCTATGTAAAGCTTTAAATGGGAGCGATATTTAGAAAAGTATAGAAAATTCCCTTCATAGTTGGAAGGGACGGGAGAAACCTGCCCTCCTCCCCTCTGCCTAGTAATCCACCAAATAAGGCAAATTTTCTTATTCAGCAGACACTATTCCCTAGACATTGGTGTTTAATGAAACCATTTCTAAAAACCCTTGCAGTTCTTTCAAAGTTCTGTCTGAGGCTTGCCTGATTGTAATGGTGATGGTGATGGTGATGGTGACGATAATATCCAGGCAAATATTTTTAGAATTTTCCTTTAAGTCACTATGAAAATGTTGACCTTAGTAGAAGATGGAATCGACACTTCAAATTTCATAACCTCATTAAATCTCCTTGTACCTGTTTATGTGTAGTTCTGGGTAGTTGCTGCTGTGTGAAAGGGTTGACAGTTTCAGAAAGGAAACATTTTAAAACTCCAGTTCTTCTTAAGCTGATTTACCTAATTCCTCAGATAATTCACTTTTAGAAAATGTAACTCCTCATTACATTACAGTCTTACTTATAGATTTGTATCTATAAATAAGTTATTTTAAAGGACTTACAGCTTAAAGCAATAATAAGAAACTAGACCAAATGTGGGGTTCCTACTACAATTATTTTTAAATAGGTACTTGGTTTAGTTACAATCTTTTATGACCTCATCACCTTTCAGAAACCTCTGTCATGGTATTGTTCTCACTACAGTTGAAAGAGGCCCTCCACCTGCTAGCAGCTTTGGCAGTAGGTGGCCTCTAGCTGTGCTGACTCATAAGGGTTTGGAATCCTTTCTATTTCTTCTCTTTACTCATCTCTTCAGAAATGCCCTTCTAGTTATCTTGCTTTTAATTAAGTTTCGTTAGGCACCTTAGCTGACTCTTCTATCTGGGTTGGTCTCCTTCAAAGCCCTGAAAGAACTACTTCACTTCTGCTGTCTTGTGCCAAACATTTTATTCTTAAAATGTCTTTTTTTTAGTCAAAATAGTAAGCTGTGGCCTGTGTAGGCCCAGTCGTCAAGCAAGCCCTGGTATTTTTCCTCTCATTGAAGGTATAGAGACCTCAGTGACTCGGTCAATACCTGGTGAGTGTTTATTCTTTAGTATTGTTCTTTCTTGTCCTCTGAGTTCTCACTGTCTTCATAAATTTCTGTACAAAAGAGATGCTCCCAAAATCTGTCCGCATTTTACAAATCACTTTATTAGAGGGCCTGCCTTAAAATAAATAATTAAAAAGAAAATTTTTAATGTTGTTGAATATTCAGAAATTTGACAACACTTAGTTCCTAGCTTTTAAAAACCTAGCTTTTCTCTACAAAATAAACGTACGTCTTTGGCATGGTTATTTTTTGCCCCCAGGGTGAATTCAGCTTTATGCGCAAACACAGCTAATTGAAATCTCCTGATGATGAAGCTGTTCTTTGTGATTACCTAAATGTAATTCATTCACATAGCCAAAATCAGATTTTCATGTGGGTCCATTTACTTGAAGGATTCTCTTTTTTTAATTCTGTCAGGTGTTTTTCCGTTAAATTAAACACCTTAAGGGAGGTTTAATTTCATCTCCTCTCTACATCTTCATTATGCTGTGGAGGCAGTGCTTTAAAACTGAGAAACAAAGTGTTTTCCACTAGGAAAAAAAAAAAATGGTTTTCATTGCAAAATTGAATATAACCTTTGTACTACATTGCTGCTTAAATAAGGATTTCTCTTAATTAATCATTTTTAAATCTATCATAAGCTGTAACTATTCATTATCCTGTCACTTTGTAAGTCTAATAGAACAAGAACAGCTGTTGTCTAGTCTCTAAATAACTGCAACAGAGTCTTTCAGAGTAATGCAGAGACAATATCAGAACAGCACACCCAAGGTACACAATGCAAAATTCACTGAAAATTGGTGGTCTGAGAGCTGTAAGCACTCTTGTGCGTGTAAACATTTGTTCAGCAGCTCAAGTAATGGCAATGCATTAAACCAATAGAATTACTTCCTCTGGTACCCAAAAGAAATGTTAAATCATTAGCTTGTAATAAAAGGGCTGAACTTGCAGTTCTGAATGTATAGCCAGAAAAATTAAGTGAGAGACATAAATGTTATAAGAAAGACAAATGTTCCAAGCTAAATTGCTTTAAATTACATTGACCTCATCACTGTACCTTTGAAACCTGTCCCTAATTGAGAGCAATTGATTTACCCCTCCAGCTCTCCTGTAAAGCCCATCAGATCCCAGATTGAAAATGTTAGGGGTCCCTTGCCAAATTATTCTGCAATTGAGCTTTCCTTTGAGATTCTTAAATGATGATTAAGGCACAAGCCAGGTAGAAAAACGGCACTTAATGAATTTAAGTCTTAAAAATGAAAGTGACATTTTTTTTTACTTCCATTGGGCAAGGTGATAAAATTAATGAAAATGATTTTTAGCGTAAAACAGTTGTAACAGCACAAAAATATGGAAGATATAAGCAACAAAGTGAGCTATGAGTGACACCAACCACCGTGAAAAAAATTTCAAATGTCTCACCCACGTCCCAGATCAAACGATCAAGTTTCTGGAAATAAGGAGAATTTGTGAGGAAGACTTTTGGAGAGAGTTGTGCTGTGCAGTGAGCATGATCCCCACCACTTTCTACCCACAGGAGAGCAGAGGGTGAAGGACTGCCCTGCTGCTCATCTCAGCTCTGGCGTGAGGGTCACCAGACCGGTCAGAGAGCTCCTGGTATGTGTTCCCAGAAGAGGGACATATTGGGCTGCTGTCTGCCTCATGACTCATAAAACTAAAGCATGAGAGAGAGATTGGCTAAAATGGTCTTTGTCAAAAGAGGAGGGAGCCACATCGAAGAGTATGTGCCCTCTTTTCCAAAGTCAGATCAAAGGCCCCTAAATCTCAGGGCCCAGCTGTAGAATTCTTAGTAGGAATGTTACCTGGGAATCTTTTTAAAAGGGCTCCTGACACGGAACTGAGGGAGGCACTAGCCTTGTAAAGGAAATTGCATTGCTGGGGGCCAGGAGGAATATCTCCAAAGATCTCAAATGGCTTTACGCATATGCCATCTTTTGACACATTATCAATCACGTAATAATCCCTGTCTCCCTCTCCCTCCTTCATCTCCATGTCCCAAACACTAAGGGATCAGAAGCCTCAGCTAGCAAGATGGAGAATAAAATCACCCACTGGAGAAGAATCAATCAGGCTCTCTTCCCAGCCTCTCTTGCAGATTCTCTCCTATACCAGGTCACAGCTTAGAGACAGGAGAAGATTTAATATTGCAACAAGTTTGGAGTTTTATTTTCTGGACCAGGAGATTTAAACTACTAAATCAAGACTGTGTTAGCAACCTAAAGCTGCATGAGAGCTCCCTGTTCACTGAAGAAACTAGGGAGGCCATGCTGCCTTCCCTAGCCTTCATCCAGGGATAAGGGGAAAACCGCCCACACTGAATAAACGTTAAAGGGACAGTGCAAAAAAGCGATGGGTTACTTTAATGATTATATCCCATGAATCTGAAGTGTTTAATGTATGAGTTACACAATGATTTTTAAGATTGCAGATGTTATATTTGGAGTTGCTCCCCTTTGGCAAGGCATTTTCAATGGAATGGTGGGAACAAAAGCCAGATGACAAAGGACTAAAAAGTGAATGGAAATGAGGAGTAAAGACAGCACGTATATGCTGCTCCTTTGAAGACCTTGGCTGGGAAGGACAGTGTCTAGAAAAGAAAAAAACTCGAGAGCCTAAGAAGAGAGAGACTCAAGCATGTTTTCAGGCATTAGGGAAGGACTAGTAGAGAGGATTAAAAATAGAGGAAAATACAGAAATATAAGTGATAGAATGAGATTTCTTGGGAGTTGAAAGTAGATGGGATAAAAAGCACTTGGAGATATATTAGTCTTGAAAACAAAATGGAACACTTCTGCCTGACACTGAAGGTGTCAGGAGGAATTTTTAGAAGACATATGTCTATGGAAAGGGGTAGGAAGTTGAAAGAGTTCCTGCCTCATGACCGTTACTCCTCATTAATCATGGGGACAAACTAGGGAGATTAGGGAGAGTGAAGACTGAGCAAAAGGCCTCAGAGAAGAATGAGAGTTTGAAATAGCTGCTGAAGGAAACTGAAGAGCAAGGAGATAAAGAATGAATAAAAAGAGTAGCCAGTAGTATGGAGGATTCCATTGAAATTGGGGACCGTGTGCTTACGTGACCTGAATAGCTCCCGTTGTATATTTTTTTCTCTAGCTGTGCTGAAAAGTTCATATGTGGGTGTGAAGAAATTGAATGGAAAATTAATCCAAAGTCTCAGACCTGCAGAGCATTGAAAGCAAAAAGAAGGTTGGGAATCTGAGGGTGATAGTGGGAGAGAAGTTCAAATTATTGACCCTAGAATCTTGCCTGGTGGAGGCAGTGATCATCTGATCACTATCAGATGAACATTGACAGATGCAGAAAAAAAGGAAGGGATTAAGAGACTAGAGGTATAGATAAGGTTGATGAGCTGCTGGAAGGAAGCTATAAACGAGAAATGATGTTCCTGCAAAACCATAGTAATATAACAACAAAAGCAATATTTATTAAGCAATTACTATGTGTCAAGCAGTGCTTTAAATGTTTTATTACATTTAATCATCAGAACAACCGTGTGAGGTAGTTACTATTATTCTGCCCCTTTTTTTCCTTTTAATTAAGTAAATTAAAGTACTGAGAGTTTAAATAACTTCTTAAGTCAGTATGTGGCAGAGCCCACTTTCTTAACCACCATGCAGGTCAAAGTTAAAGTCCTAAAGATATCGGTTTTTTACAAAGAAAGGAAGTTTCACAGGAAACAGAAGGAAATGGGTGGTAAAAAAAAAAATAAACGGAGACTGGGAGGCCAGAGTTCCGCGGAAAGAGTACAGAGCGACAGGGACAAAGTCGGAAGAGACAAGAATAAATCCTTGAGGAGGGTCACAATTTGAATGGTGCTAAAGGATTACCAGAATGAATGGCACTGTAAAAACAATTGACCCTAGATTTCCCAACTTTTTAAGCAAGATTATTGGTGCCAACTCAAGGCACATACTATATATCATAGGCAGCTCAGAGAATAAAGTTGAAAAAGGCCCCATGCCAGCCCCCAAGGAACTTACAATCTAGACACAAATAAAACAAGCACTTTTTAAAAGCATAATACAAGTCAGAGTAAGAAAATGTCAGAAAGACTAAACTGTAATGCTCTGGGGCTCAAATTTTTTAAAGATTTCATTTGCCTAGAAAGATCTGAAAAGGTAGATGTGACCCTGTGGATACCTAGGACAGACAGAAGTAGAAAAGTGAGGCAGTGTATTCTAGAGAGAAGAAACTGCATAAACAAAGCATTGAGGTAGGTGAGTCTAGGGAACACTGGGGAGCAGCAAGCAAAGCAACTGACTGGTACCCGGAGCACCGATAAGATTGGAAAGGTAACCTGAGATCATGGTGTAATTTAGGGTGACATCCTGAATTTTACTTAGTTCAGAAAGCAGTGAGGAACTATTAGATGGTTTGAACTGGGAAATTATAGAATTGGAGGTTCAGGCCCAATGCCTCATTAAAAGAGTCTTCTCCTCAGAATTTTTAGCTTATTTTCCAGAAAGAGACAAACTCATGTAATGAAGTACCATTCTTGACAGTGATGAAACTCATATATTTTTCATGGTAATAAAACTTGCACAGTTTGATCACTACCCCATAAAAATAAACTGTTTTCCTTATTTTTCCCCTAAAGAAGTTACAGTATGCTTGTCCTCTTCCAGACAATATTTTAAATGCTATGAAATAAAGTAAAAATGAACATGAAAAGCAGCCTATTAAATAGAGACGTTATAAGATAATATGTATCTGAGAGGTACATGAGGAAACAGAGAAGAATTTTGCTTTGGTAAAAAAACAACAAATGGGCTTCCCTGGTGGCGCAGTGGTTGAGAGTCCTCCTGCCGATGCAGGGGACACGGGTTCGTGCCCCGGTCCGGGAAGATCCCACATGCCGCGGGGCAGCTGGGCCCGTGAGCCACGGCCGCTGAGCCTGTGCGTCCGGAGCCTGTGCTCCACAGCGGGAGAGGCCACAACAGTGAGAGGCCCGCATACCGCAAAAAAAAAAAAAAAAAAAAAAAAAAAACAACAATAACAACACAGGATTGAAGGGGATTTAGGAACCAATTGCGCATGTCTATACGGACCAGTTCTCTTTTTGGCAATCTTCTACGTGTCTCCACACATATGTCAGCAGTGCAGAAGCCCTCCAAAGGCATAGCCAAGGGCACTTACCAAATTGTACCTTGTGCCATGGTTAGCTCTAAGCCTAGAACATCAAAATATTCATAAACTTTACATGTTCTTTTTTGTAAAATGTATTCAAAAGGATCACTACAGAAAAGCTGATGGCTTTTGGTGAACAAAATCTTTTCTATGGGAATAAACAATGGGTTTGGCCAGTTTTCCTCAAATCATATTCCAGTGGCACCTGCATCTGGACAACTAGGGATGATCCTCTAAAATGCAGGTACCAGGCCACCCTCCAGATCTAGAAAATCAGAATCTCTGAGTGTAAGACCTGGTGATCTGAACTTTTATAAACTTCCTAGGTGATCTGTATATATGCTAAGGCTTTTGAACCTTTGGTCACCTGGAAGGATACCAAACAAAACAAAACTGGTTGGCTAAAGGATGGAGGTAGGAGGAAAAAGTTTTTTCACTGTAAACTCTTTTGTGTCTTTTGAATTCTAAATTTTTTCACAAAAAAAGACTTAAAAAGAATGAGCATCATATTTATATTTGCACCCCTCCAGAACCAATCGGAGCATCTGGCAAATAGGATAAGAAAAATGTTTGTGGATTTTAACTAAGCAGCATGGTCATAAATGGCATCGTTTATAGTAAATATTATAAGTAACATACTTTTTTATACCCTAACTTCCTCTCCCCTCCCCCCTGACCATCTCAAAACAAACAGAATAATTACTGCATTGTCAACTGCTTTTGCACCAGGACCCATGTTTCGCTCCTACTCTTCTTGGTAGTGATTCGTCCATCTCCAATACCTGGAACTTATCAGAGACTGGAAAGTATAGATAAAGCTTCCCACATCTTTCTCTTAGCCATGCTTTTACAACTGTTAAAAAAAGTATCTGTTTCCTTTCTCATAAATGCCAGTATATAAGATATTTGGCATTTACCATTTGCCTTTTATAGAAAAAAAATCATAGATAAGTATCTTGTTATACAAATCTATGTTTATCAGGCTAGAATTTTTTTCAGCTGTTAATCAGATAAACTTTATGTCTTTGGCAGTTCCCAATGATTTGAGTTTTAAGCGGCTGATTAGTCTTTTGGGTAACAAGGAGAATTACTTACAGTTTGCTTACAGCAAAAAACTGTTATAGAAATGCAATTGTAACTTCTTTTGACATTTTCCTTCTCATTGGATTCTGCATGTACAGTAAAGATAACTTATTTTGACACATTCAATCCTTTTTTAAAAAACAAAACAAAACCCCTTAGTTCTGAAACACTCTTAAAATTATAAAGGCATCTTCTTTAGCAAACGACTAATATCTACTTTCCCTGAAATGGCAACCTTTTCAAGCTGCTTCTTTGTTTCTTTCTATTCCATGCAGACATTGCTGTCAGGTGAGGAAGTGCCAAGAAGTAAGGTGACACTATAGTTGTCACAGATCAGAACAGAAGAAGAAATACTATTTGGAAAGCAAGCTAATTTTTGACCAAAGCCTTCTCTTTATATATCTGTTCCCACCTGTGCTGTTGCTTGTCGTGCATACCTTCCTAACAAAAATAATAAGAAAACTTGGAGAGGTGACATGTTCAGCAAAAGATATGTACAATGTTCCATGTGTACAGAGAATATTGTGATTCACCCCCCAATAAAAGTTTAAAAAGAAATTGAAGTGTTTTATGTCCTGAACAATTATATATTCCTTTTATGGCCTTGTATTTCTTTAGGAGCACAAAACAAATCCCAGGCTTGAGTCGAAAGCCTAAAAGTATCACGAGGTGACATGCATTATAAAACCATCGCTTTAAAGCAGTCCTTTTGCTTATGGTACACTTTGTATTATGTTAAAGTTGATATACAAAAATAGAATTGAAAACCTAGGAAAGTTTCCCTGGTTGGAGGTTAAGTAGCTTTTCTTTTACAGGATTAAGTTCAACACCTTATAAGTATTACCTTAATTCTTGCCAGTCAGGTTCGGTTTCAGCAAAAGCGATGTCATCAACCAGCTCATACTCACTTTGGGCCACTTCTGTTTTTACCAGAGAGAGAAGCATTTTTTACTTTCTACACTCATACAAGTAAAAAAGTGGCACTCTGCTTTAAATGTCACAGCATAAAATGCTTTCCAAGGTTGAAAAGTAAATTCAAAGGGATGTCAAATGTATTAGTATCAGAAAGTCAAACAATATCTCTAAGTTTTTCATTTTCTGTCCAATGCAGATACTAAAGTAAAATATAGACACAGATTTTTTAATAAATCTTTCAGAAAAATAAAGCGATAAATTTGAATTAGTGGCTAACTAGGTTAACATATTTTTTTTACATTGTATGAAAAAAATTTAATAGAAAGGCATTTGAAGTATCATTTTGCCATTGTTATTGGGCCACACTGAAAAATGTAGCATATAAAACAAATGATGAAAGACTGCTTCAAACGGTTATCAGGAAAGAACTTCCAAATCTAAGTATGATTTTCTTAAATCGCTCAATAGACTACTGTTTTGATAAATTTTGGAGGAAACAAAGGAGGGGGTGAGAAAGGTCAAACAATTGAAGCTACTATAAAAAATAACCAGAAGGTTAGGTTTTAAAAGTCTCATTTTTCACAAATACCCCAAATGGTAAGCTGAAAGTCTTACTTATCAATTCCATGACTGCATCAGTCTGCTGGTAGCTATTTAAAATCACCCTTAAAGTATTTTGTCTGTGAAAGTTCTAAGATTTAAAATATATTCAGGCAGAGTGAATAGAAACACGATTAAATATTCTTGATCACACTTGAAGCTTTTCATGTTAAAGTCTGTGATTTGTTCTATATAATATAGGATTTTACTGCTTCCTTTTATTCATAGTTGTAAGTAATTATATTTTTTCTGATTTTTTTATATCAAAACTTTCTCTCATCTCCGCCACTTAACCTCAATAAATTTTCTTAAATACTTCTCTCAGCCAGTCTCTTAATGAATGAACCTATTATATTCATTATTATGATGATTATAATAACCATTATTACTGTTCATTCATATGACATTATATATTTTAGGAGCATACTATTATCCCATGAATTACGTTTATGATCTCTTTATAGTAGCATAAACGCCACAGTGGTTTTCATTACCATTGAAAATCTCATGCAGAATTATTTCCATTTGTCAACACTAACCAACAAAAGCTATTTGCATTCACTTTAAGCAGTAGCTTTAAAAATGCCCATTCTACATTCCTGACCAATTGAATTAAACCTAAAGAATTCAAATTTATTTTATTATAAAAAGATCCCCATGTTTGCTATAATTTTTTTTCAATGTGTGGATTCAATCCAGGACACCTGCTTCCATAGGAATAGTTTATCTAGCCGAGCACTGAAAACTTTTCTTAAAGGAGGTATTTGATATTGGAAATAGTAGACTCAATAAATATGGAAAAGGGTTTCAGAGTGTCATTGATGGAAAATAGTTGATAGTTCTTTTAGTAAAAATTCATTCACTAGTCCTTTGTCATTATGACCTCTAATAAATACAAATCAGAGGCTATTCAGTTAATGCTAATAATCACAATTCATTGATTATTTATATCCATTAATTCTACATACTATGTTACAAATCAGATTAAGTTGATTGAAATTACAAAATCCCAACCTCCTGCTGCCTCACATTATGAATAGTTCACATATCATGAAGCCACTATGTGTGAACATCTAGGATGTGTTATTCAGCATCAGTCAAATTGCACCAACGTGGGTCGGTGGCAGTTGGACTCATTTTTTGTTATGAAATACATTAAAACCTTAGGAAAAAAATGCTCACCAAGTCTTGCTAATAACACATCCTCCAGAGTGCATTAATATAATGAGAGTATTTGAGATATGTCCAAAATTCAAAAACATTTCATGAACTGAAACCCTGTGCAAAGACTTCTTAAGAAAAACTAGCATTGCTGTGATTGCACTGCCCCCTACGGTTAAAATAACTTGTGTTCACACTGAAGTTCATTTGCCTTTTTCAGATCAGCATTTTCATGACCCATTTGTCTAACTATGGGAATGACCGACTGGGATTATATACATTTGTCAATCTAGCCAACTTCGTGCAGAGCTGGACCAACTTACGACTTCAGACTCTGCCTCCAGTGCAGCTGGCTCATAAATATTTTGAGCTCTTTCCTGATCAAAAAGACCCTCTCTGGCAGGTAAGATTGGGTCAACGACTGGTATTATTAATGAATCCCACAAACATATCTTGGAGTTTCATGAGGTAATCCAAATCTGAAAAGTGAAGACATCCTGGGGAAAAAATAACACGTTTTGTACGTTAGTAGATTTGAGAAACTTCATAGTGGGCCATATTCTCTGTTCCTGTGCCCATTAGAAACTATGGAATTCTGAAAGCTCAGTGAGAGGTTCAGTGGATACAGTGTTTTGAATCAGGATTGAGGGATCAATTTGCAGATTGCAATAGGCTGAAAGAGCAGAAGATGGTTTAGGTGTGTATTAGACAGGTAGCCAGCTGGTCAGCCTTGAGCACATCACCTCTCATGACTAAATGACATTACAGGGGTAGGTGAGAAGAGTTCAGAACTGACATCTGCTTCTGAACCACGAGGTACACCAGCAGCTGCAGAATATAGTCAGCTTTCAAAAGTATTATTGGGAATTACTTTGGACATGAGGAAAGTGTTTAGCGACAAAATCACTGAGCTTCTTAAGAGAAAATGTCACATAAACATGGCATATTCAAACTGTTCCGGGCATGACCCAGATTTCAAAGCTTACACTCTCATGTGTCTAGAATTGCAAAAACATACTTTGAGCTTAGATTCCCCACACCATGATCTGGGGAAAGTAATAATCTTTAGCAAATAACTACATAGTGCTTATTACATGTCTGACTGGGTTCTTTACATATGTTCATTCATTTAATCCTCACAACTACCCTTTGAGGTAGGTATAGTTATTATCGCCATTTTACAGATGAAGAAACTGGGGCACAGAAAGGCTGAGACACTTAAGCAAGGTCATACAGCTGCTATGTGACAGAGTGGGAAAGAATTCCAGGCCACTGCGCTCTGAATCAATGTTCTAAATGAGAGTTACTGACAGAACTGATGGTATAATAATAATGATCTTCAGAAGCAGAATTCAGTAAATTTCACAGATTGAAGTTACAGTAAGCTCTGCACTTATATTCTATTCATTTAGCTCTGAACTTGAGCTAATTGCCTCGTGGGCACAAACAGATAACCCCAAGAAGAAACGTAACTACACATTTTAGTAGGTTAAAGTTGGTGGTTATAAAATTATCACTGCATATTATTTTGCAGTTAAGATTTTAAAACACCCATCTTTTTATGTTAACCACTACAGAACATCACCAGGCGTTAGCCACTGGAAAGACATGAAACTTTCCTGCTAATTTAACACCTTATTTTTATTTTTATTTTTTTATTTTTATTTTTTCTTTGCGGTATGCGGGCCTCTCACTGTTGTGGCCTCTCCCGTTGCGGAGCACAGGCTCCGGACGCGCAGGCTCATTGGCCATGGCTCACGGGCCCAGCCGCTCCGCGGCATGTGGGATCTTCCCGGACCGGGGCACGAACCCGTGTCCCCTGCATCGGCAGGCGGACTCTCAACCACTGCACCACCAGGGAAGCCCAACACCTTATTTTTAAACTGAAATCATTATTATTTCAGGTGAAACCACTTTTTTTCTAGACCAACAGCCAAAAAGAATACCCTTACTTTAATCTTAAAATCTGTTGCTTATGCTAAATAAGCAGGTTTATTTAACTGCACGTATCTATAGCGTTAATTGAATAGAAATAGAATGTCCTATTTACCTATTCCTGAATAATATTAAAAGGTGCTGTTAATTCTTTACATAATATGCACTTAGAGGTTAAAATTAAGGATGTTCTAGATACATCTTGCACAGTGGGTTTGGTTTAACTACTATAGACCAAAAGCAGATTCCCTAAGGTAGTAATTCACCCTCATTTTACCCTTTCACTGAAATTTAGTGCTTTTTAGCATCACAGTCTGTAAAGTTATAGTTTTAGACATACATACTGACCTTTGAAGGCAGCTGAAAGGAATCTGCTGTCTCTTTAAATATTATTACAGCCAGATCCATCTCCCTTTAAAGCATAGCAGGAAAGCTCAAAGTTACTTAGAATAAAAGTCTGACACCTTAAATTTCAGTTACTTACTGAATGCTGAGAGTGTATCTTCTTTTAGGTTAGCGCAAGCACAGTCTCTGCCCAACAAGCTCATTATTTTAAAACTTACACCACACAACCCACAATTAAGACATAGAACTGCCAATAGCAGAAAAAATATTAAACCTGCAGTGCTATGAAGCTTTTTTCCCATAATGGAAATGTCTCCCCTCCCTCACCTCCTCAGTAGACACTCAACTTCATTATGGAAAGGAGTTCTTTGAAATCTTCCATGATGCCACTTCAAGACCTTCACTAAAAGAAGAAGACAGAGCTTCCCTGGTGGCGCAGTGGTTGAGAGTCCGCCTGCTGATGCAGGGGACACAGGTTCGTGCCCCGGTGCGGGAAGATTCCACATGCCGCGGAGCGGCTGGGCCCGTGAGCCATGGCCGCTGAGCCTGCGCGTCCGGAGCCTGTGCTCCGCAACGGGAGAGGCCACAACAGTGAGAGGCCTGCGTACCACAAAAAAAAAAAAAAAAAGAGACACATAGCCTTGTTTCCTGGTATATCTTTTCAAGGACAGAATTTGAAAAACTCTAACACACAATGGGCACCCACAAAAATACATCTCTATTTTCTTCTCCTGTTTAGAATCCTTGTGATGACAAACGCCACAGAGACATTTGGTCTAAAGAAAAAACCTGTGATCGCTTACCAAAATTCTTGGTAATAGGACCCCAGAAAACTGGTGAGAAATTTTTATGTTATAATTAACCAAACTGTAAAAATCCTGATGAGAAGACAGTGAATTCATGTCACAATGACTTCTCAAACTGCCTATAAATATTGATGAATGAATAACATTTTATTCTCTGACATAATCTTTGTTTAGCTCAATAATGTGTTTTTTAAAGTAAAAAGGATGAAAATAGATGTCACACAGTTTGAATATCCAGCAGTCAATTTGGTGGCAAAAGTTATGTTTTTTCCAAAGACCTTAATTGAAAAGTGGTGTTATTAAGATTTCTAAAATCAAAACTAATCACGTGTTTGGAGAGTGACTGACAGGATTTCATCAAAAGTCAAGATGGACACATGTAAGTACCTATAACTCTTCCGGAAATTTAGCCTCTTCCTGCCATCTTCCTGATATAGTTTATTTCTAGACTATTTCTTGCAGAAATGACTATTTTCTAAAAGTCTATAAAAGATGTTTGACAAGCAGAATTCCTAGACATAAACAAAACTTTGTGCTAAGAAAGATATTTATTCATACCCAGGAGAAATCTTTGGCACCTTTTCTTAAATTGGTGTGCAATTTTTTTCCTTAAACTTCTTGTCTCTGTAAGAATCAGTATTAAAATGAAGCCCAGTGGAAGCTTTAAAATGCCAGACATTCAAACTGTATCCTGCATGATAAATTATTTGGGGCTTTTCATTTCTAGCTTCACCGAAAACAGCCATTTCAACCCTTCCTAAGGGGAATACATTCCCTTTCCTCATTTCTCTAGAAATAACCGGGGAGAATTCTACGTAATGCACACAGTAAGTTTAGCCTATTCGTTTTCTCAGTCCCATTTACAAATATCAATCTGAAAACAATAATAAATATGACAAATAGTTATCTTATCCTTATTTATTTCACTTGTCCTTATCTATTTAAAGTCAAGAAGCAACTAGAAACACATTGAAAGTCTCTTTAGCAAACTCCCACTGTCATCACATAGCTTTGTCATTAACAATCACATCTCTCTGAAGCTTGGCAGATCAAGTTTGCCTCAGAAAGCCCTGCAGGATATGCTTCTTGTGTTGTGCTAGATATGCAGACATTTTAATATCATAGATGACATAATTACTTGTCATCTTCAACTCATCTGGGTTTCCAAATGTTTACGTTACAGTTTGTAGATGACATTTACCTTTGGAAGGGGATTTTTATCTTCTTTTTATAGAAATTGAATTTTTTCCCAGTTTTATAGAGGTATAATTTACACACAGTAAAATTCACCCATTTTAAATGCACAGTTTGATGAATTTTAGAAAATTGCACACAGTGGTATAACCACTACAACATTAAAGATTTAGAACACTTCTGTCTCCCTAAAAAGTTTCTCCATGTCTTTTTCTTCTGAGTCCTTGTGGGATTTTTTTTTTAATTCAAACAGAGAGTCACAAAAATTATAATCATCCTCATCAGTTCACTCAGTCCCATGTAATTAATTTTTTTTTCATCTTGATCTTTTGTTAGCACTTTTATGAATTCATCAGTTTTCTATTAGAGTTCTGAAAATGCTTATTCATTCAGGTCAGCAGTATAGTCAGTTACCAGAAACCTGTACTTGTCGGAGTCTTTTCCATGATCTCCATGTCTTTTTCTCCCCCATCCTCAGCCACAGCCGCTTTCCGCCACTATAGTTTTGCCTTTTCTAGAATTTCACATAAATGGAATCATAAAATATGTAATCTTTTGTGTTGGACTTCTTTCACTTAGCATATTGCTTTTGAGATTCATCCATATTGTTGTATATATTGATATTTTATGAGATTATTTTTTAAATGGACAAACATATCTTCTTATATCAGTTCCATAAAAATTAATTGGCTTCATTTTTATCTTTAGTTTTGCCAAAAGTATTTTTCTGAATAATTTTGCACGAATGTATAGTCATCTGGATATTCAAATATTTTTAGTGTTGAAACTAACAAAAATATAAAAACTGAAGCTTTTTTTGACCATGTGTATCTATGATTATGCAGTTGAGATACACACACACACACACACACACACACACACACACACACACACAGGACAGTTTATTCAGACCCAAGAATATGAGTAGATAAAGACAGAATTCAAACACCACAACTTAACAATTTTTTGACCACTGATAAATTACAGTATGCCTTTTACTGACTATGCAAATGATTAGATCTTATTCATTTTTTGTTTGTCTTATTAATGCTCATCATGCTAGTAAAAGCAAATAACATGGTTTAATACAATTCTTAAAAATAAAATTCAGAAAAGAATGTTATCAGTTGATCTGAGAATGGAATTAATCTATTTTCTTTTTTCACATTGTAATAGCTATTCTTTCTGTCTTTACAAATACTATATTCTTTTCAATTTTTAAAAAATGCATTACTGAACTCTCTCTCAATAAAATTATTTTCAAAAATACCTTACTAATATTTAGATATGGAGCTATTTAGGTACTTTCATGTAGATTATCTCACTTGACCCTCATAGAGTCCTGACAGCTAAGTATTTTCTTCCCCACTACACAGAGAAGAAAACTAAGACCCAGATTAGATATTTTTGTTCAAGTTCACACAGCTGGTAAGTGCTGGAAATAAAACTCTTGATCCTAGAAGTTATCGGACTCTAAAGATCATGCTCTAGGACTTCCCTGGTGGCCCAGTGGTTAAGAATCTGTCTGCCGATGCAGGGGACACAGGTTCAATCCCTGGTCTGGGAAGATCCCACATGCCGCAAAGCAACTAAGCCTGTGCTCCACAACTACTGAGCCTGCGCTCTAGAGCCCACGTGCCACAACTACTGAAGCCCACGTGCCACAACTACTGAAGCCCACACGCCTAGAGACTGTGCTCTGCAATGAGAGAAGCCACCGTGATGAGAAGCCCACGCACCGCAACAAAGAGTAGCCCCCGCTCACAGCAACTAAAGAAAGCCTGAGCACAGCAACGAAGACACAACGCATAAAAAAATTTAAAAATAAATAAATTAAATAAATAAATAAAGATCATGCTCTAGAAAGCTTTACTATGGATTTCAAGTAATGGAACATTTTTTTTCCCAATAAGTTTTAGATTTTGTCCCATATTTCTTCTAAGTCAGTGATTCTCAAAGTGTGCTAAATCAGAAACTGGGATAGAGCCCAGCTCTCTGGTTTTTAATAGCCTCCAGGTGAATATGATGCATGCTAAAGTTTGAGAAGCACTGTTTTAAGTCAAGTTTATGAAGAACATTTTTACCTTGTATATCGTAGGTTATCTGTGATTGTAGATAAAATATTCATTGTTTGGCTCAGATATAATCTAGGAACACTGCCTCTTCCAATTCATTGTTTTAGAGAATATTGCTGTTGACAGTTATTTTAACAAATCTATATGAGTACCTGTGATGTGCCATTCTCTTCCCAAAACTGCAAATTTTGTCATGTCACTAACAAAGGGCACCAATTATTTTTCAAATTTAGCAATTTAAACAATTTTGGCACTACTTTTTATAGGTATGTAAGTGCATTCAAACTTAAACTGGTTAAAAGTTTAAATTCTGGGGCTTCCCTGGTGGGGAAGTGGTTGAGAGTCCGCCTGCCGATGCAGGGGACACGGGTTCGTGCCCCGGTCCGGGAAGATCCCACGTGCCGCGGAGCGGCTGGGCCCGTGAGCCATGGCCGCTGGGCCTGTGCGTCCGGAGCCTGTGCTCCGCAACGGGAGAGACCACAACAGTGAGAGGCCCGCGTACCGCAAAAAAAAAAAAAAGTTTAAATTCTGTCTCAAATTAATAAGCTTTCATAGGCCTCAGGAAGAACTTTATAGGGAAACCCAAGTATTAATTTGATAATGTAACATCTCATATTAAATAACGATAGCTTTCATTTATATGGTACTTTATTAATATCAAAATATCTTCAGATACAATATGTCTTTTTGTCCTCAGAGAAAGCCTAGGAAATAATCAAGGCAGTAGATTTTCCACTAATAAGTCAAGACAAAGAAGCTAAAAGCCAAAGACACAGACCAAGTCAGTGACTGAACTGAGGTCAAAAGCCAGTTCTCCCAGTTCCTGCAACAGGCCTTTTCTCACATCACACTGTCCTCATTTTTTAGAATTTGCTTCTTTTAAGATGCTGGTTATCTATTCAATTTAATTCAAGGAGTATCTATATGTATCTGTTTGGATCATTGAAACACTTAGTTTATTAATGACTTTGAAATGCTAATAGTAGGAAACTGTGTTTTTGTTTAATTAATCTCTGAACCTCTATTATCTTTTCAGGAACCACTGCTTTGTATTTGTTCCTGGTTATGCATCCTTCCATCCTTAGTAACTCCCCCAGCCCAAAAACCTTTGAGGAGGTACAGTTCTTTAATAGAAATAACTACCACAGGGGGATTGATTGGTAAGATGGGTTATTAGTATAAATCTAAAAGTATATGTACTGTGCACAGTATAAAATTAGTGCTTATAATTATAAACATTTAAGTTTGTAGCCACAAATAAAAGTCATCCTCCGTGCCTTAGAAACTGATTGAATAGAAGGAGCACGTAAATTATTCGTAACAAACTTTTTCTCAGGTTATGAAGGGACTTGTTGCCTCAAGAGACTTAATGTAATTTTAATTTGCATTAATTATCTTTGATGGTAATTACAGATAAAAAGTCAGAGAAATACCTAATACACAGGAATTTCATTTCTCTCTACTCTTAAGAAAACACTTTCATAACTTTCTGTTCTTATGCACTTTGCATTTAAGTGATGCCACAGTTCACATATATAATTTTCAATTTTTACTTTGGTACAAAAGGTAAATAAATAAATAGAACTAGAAATGTGTATGCATTTTATGAGTAATGAAAGCTATAAGAAAGCTACCAACGATATACAAAATTTAATTTTTGGCCTTTGAAATTAGAACAGTATCAATCATCTAAGTAAAAGAGTTAAATTAAAAGTTAAAATGTCAATATACACAGAATATGTGATGTAGCAGGAATAAATATTGCAAACGGACATGTTAATCATAAAATATATCTAGAAATCTTTCTTTTAAGATATAAATTCTGGGCAGAAAGTACTATAAAAGAGTAAATTCTTATAATAACTCTAGAGAATGAACATAAACATTTTGCATGTAGTTTAGCAGAAAGGTGTATATTAACTTCTGTTGTCAAATCACATAATCTCTGTTTTATATGCATCAACCCCCTCAAGTTTTGCTTGTGAGCCATCCAAACGGAAAGCTGAAGAAATGGATTGAGTATAAGTTGAGCACCTACTAGGGTTTACATATATTCTAATTGTTATATATTTCCCTGCGAATTCTTCAGTACAGTGCTTGATATTAATTGCAGTAGTGTTAAATAACAGCTGTGAGAATCAAGAAACCCATCAACTACTTCAGCCACTATTTTCCCACTGACTCAAATATCAATATACATGCTTGTATACAGTAGAATAAAATGATGTTCACATCAGGACTAAAGGGGGTGATTAAAAACTGCTTTGGAAGTGGAGAGGAATTCAATAATACTTGGATTCCCTGGGACTTAAGAATATCTGTGAGAATATTCAATTAAAAAAAAAAAAGCTGTTCATAGACAGTAATGTGTACAGGCACTATAACAGAAATGAAAAGTCCCTTAAGTAGTCTACAAAGAGATGGCATAAATAAGTAGAAAACTAAAGACAATTAAAGCTTTTAATTATAACTCACTAAAATACCCCAACTGTAAACACTTTTGATTGACAATTGTGTGTTTATAAAAGGCAGTTAACACAAAGAGCAAATAATGGTAACTGCAAATGTCAATCTATTAGCAATAACTAGAGCTTTGCTCTCAAAGACATCAATGTATTCAGTCTTCAGACTGGCCTTACCTCTCCCTGAAGCATCAGCACCTCAGCAGCCCCTTTAGGACCACAGAGCCACAAGGTTGAAGATTGTGTGTCTGAGCATGCCAAGGTCACTTACAGAAGCTCAGGCACAGTTAGTTAATCTGGATACATGGATCTGCTCTTCTTGGAGAACTGGGCAAAACCAGGTTGCCCTAACTAACAGGCAGCCTAAACACAGGCTTAGGGCACAAGCAAAGCAGGGCAAATGAAAATGAGAAAACTCCATCTTTGATTAAATAGCCAAGATTTGTGATCAGAATCTCTAAGAAAAAATGTTTGATTTATGCATACAGTTAAGCTTTATGTTTCATAGTTTGGTGTTATTTTTTATAATTACCTGGGGAGGCGGTGGATGGTTGGAGTGGCACATGGAGAGCCATAAAATCCTGTGAACATTTGGAACCTCTAAACATCTTAATTTGGCTTTGAGTAAAATCACTCAAAAATACAGGGTCAACCCAAGAAACAAATAAATGTGGAGTGCTGCAAAAAATCATGTCTTTCAGTTAAAAACAATTGCTGAGCTGTTATGGGAGTAGCAAAGCTTAAATGAGGCCAGCATTTGCTTTTAACCCACATATTGCTAAACCACTCTAGTTTGCTCACCAATTCTTTGAATAACCTGAATTCATATTACAAACATGGATGTATTTCCACCCTGGAAATGAAGCTGAATTCTTTATTTTCTTATGAATTCATCAAACATTTTTCAAGTGCTTATTACTACCAGCCACTATATTAGAAAAAACATGGGCATATAGGCAAACAAGAACTGGCCCCTGCTTTCTCTGTGAGCCTCTGGAGCCTTGTGGGTCCAAGATCCAGAACTGCTGGAAGAAGTTTTCAAGGCCCAAAGTGTTGTAGGCGTGGAGGACTACTGGGAACGTGGGACAGTTTTTAGAAATTAAAAGTTATCCTGCCCTTCTTTTGTGATTCTTGGACCCTTGCTGAGAATAAGCATGCTTGAGACAAGCTTGGACCAAATAAGATACCACTAGACACTTGATATAACCTTAGTACCCCTGGAACAAGTGTGGGCATCTAAATTAAAAAGTATCCTGAAATATGGCACTTTCTATAAATAGAGTGTACACCAGAACAGTTAACAGATCAAACTTTCCAGAAATGTTTATATATGTCTTTACCCCTAAAAGAAAGGGATGCCAGAATAATATATCAACAACAAGGCAATTTCCAGAAAACATAAAAGGATTTCTTTACTGCCCTGAGTTTCAAAGTATCACTTTGTTGCACCAGCCAAACTTTGTAATATGGTAACAACTGGAGTCCTACTAGAAGCTTTATTGTGTGACTGAAAACAACACACTGCAAAAAGAAGTTATCACATAAATGTTAATGATTCTCTTGTTCAGTAATTACTGAACTACCTTGTCTTGGTAACCCAAAGTCATAGTGGCTTATGAATTGAAGAGGGTGTGGGTGGAGTGTGAGGCTATTATTATAAAATGTAAGAAACCCTAGAAGTTAAATTTGCATGTTCTTTCTAAAAAGGCCCCTTTTCCTTTAAAGATGTTCCTTGGTGCTTCAGAAATACCTACTATCATACGCTGAATTCAGTTATATTTGACATTTTGTACAAATGGAATATTATACAAAACCCATTATGTCCTACCTTTCTGTGCTTGAGGCTACAGGTATTCCTGTGCTCACTCTGCTGGTGATTTGAATTCTCACCACACTTAAGGATACAGGACCTGACCTTGGAAAATTTGATAGTATTTTATATCTGAAAATATATACATACTTTTTAAACTTCTATAATTTTTCTAAAGAATATAAATGGCTCTATATGGGAAAAAAATTAAGGACATGGGCAGTGTTTATATCAGATCTGTTCTGCCCTTTGATACTTTATAGTTGAATATAATAGTAGCACAATACATTAGTGGGAATGAAATTATTTTTTCTTGTGACGAAGTAAAAACTGTTTTGTCTAAGATTTTTCAAAATGCCTTTGAACTGAACACATCATTTGTTTCGATCAAATTTTCTTCTTGGTTGAGCACTCACATTTTTCTCTGTAAAATATTTCTGCATTTAGATACAATTTATACAGTTAGGTTGATTATTATTGCCATTTGATCACTCTGTGTGTACATTTTTGTTATCTCCCCTACCTTTTTTTCTTGATATTAAGTAGAACAAAAAGAAAATGTATTTAGAAAAGCATTTTCAAAATACATTATTAGTGTTCTATATATTTTTTTACTTGCCAACAGGCTTGTGGGACAAATGCCTTAAAGAAAAAGGCTTTTTGTTTAGGAAGCAAATGAATTTTGTTTGTAGGACATTTTTAACATATTCAGTCACCAGGGTATGAGTATAAATCAGTCTTATTTTGAGAAATATTTCTTTTCTAGGTATATGGATTTCTTCCCAGTCCCATCTAATGTTACCACTGACTTTCTGTTTGAGAAGAGTGCCAATTACTTCCACTCAGAGGAAGCGCCTAAAAGGGCAGCTTCTCTGGTCCCCAAAGCCAAAATCATCACCATTCTCATTGACCCATCAGACCGGGCATATTCCTGGTACCAGGTAAGGAAAATACAGACAGAATCCAGCAAGTAGAAGAGGAGTATGGAGAAGGGAGGGTGGTTTTCAGCAATAGCCACCACCTCGGGTTTTAACAGAAGAGACTTGCTAGCTTTATATTTCAGGAAGGTAAATAAATTTTTCTTTGTTTCCATGGAGAAACGTTCCCCTTAAGTTTTTCTTAATTTTGCATTCATTTAATTCATGTATTTAATAAAATGTATTAATACAATGAAGAAATTAAAATAAAGCAAATAAAATAGTATATACTTGTATGTATTCTGCTTCTATAAATCTGCATTTTAAAAGTAAAGTGTTATAACTTAAAATCATTATTTTTCATCTAATATGTGTATAATGCTGCTATTATTATCTCAATTTTACAGATAAGGAATATAACTGATTCCCCAAAGCAAAAATCACAGGTCTTTTTTTTTTTTTTTTTTTTCTGTAAAGGGCCAGAGAGTAGATATTTCAGGCTTTTCAGGCCATATGGTTACAACTCTGCCATTGTATTGCAAAAGCAGCCATAGACAATATGGAATTTAATGAGCCTAGCTGTGTTCCAATAAAACTTTATTTACAAAAACAAGCAAACTTTAGCCGTAGATTGATGACCCTGACTCTAAAAGAGCTTAAATAACTGCTGTACTGAAGAAATAACTTAGTAGCAAAACTAAATATAAGAATGAATTCTTGGGCTTCCCTGGTGGCGCAGTGGTTGAGAGTCCGCCTGCCAATGCAGGGGACATGGGTTCGTGTCCCGGTCCGGGAAGATCCCACATGCCGCAGAGCGTCTGGGCTTGTGAGCCATGGCCGCTGAGCCTGCGCGTCGGGAGCCTGTGCTCCGCAACGGGAGAGGCCACAACAGTGAGAGGCCCGCGTCTACCGCAAAAAAAAAAAAAAAGAATGAATTCTTCATTCTTGAAAGCCCAGCCAGTGTTCTAAGCCTCTTTCTCATACACTCCAGGGTTGCCATTATGCTTCTGCTGTTGGTTAGAACCTAGCACAGAAACAATCACTTTGAAATAATTTAACAGACTCTAATAATAAAATTTACACATCAAATACATGTTTACTTTAATAAATATTAAAAATAATAGGGAAAAAAACTGCCCCAGTGATATTTTATTAATCATCAAGTGGAAAAAGTTCAATAAAAAGCAGTCAAAATTAAATATAAGAGCATAACAAAATTAATAGAGTCAGTGTGTTTAGTCTCTAGTATCCTTAGTTATCATTCCTCGGTTTTGTAATTTAAAAAAACACTTTCCTAATGTTCATGTGTTCATCCATTCATTAAATTATTTTAATGACTACCATGTACAAAGTACTGTTCTAAGTATGTTCTACAGGTAAATTAACAAATCTGGACGCTACACTTGAGATTGGAGAAATATGTGTAAATAACCAGTTTATAAATCAGAAAGTGTTAAGTGACAGGTAGACTCCTACAGAGTGATAAAGCCCATCTGATAAAGACGACCAGGAACAACAAGTTAGGTATATTAATTGGCTGCAGCAGAGGAGCCTGAACACTGGAAGAACTATCTGGGCACTTCCCTAAAGAAGGGAAGGATTTGTAAGGGGAGAAATTTAGGTAAAATTAACATGAAGTGTTTGATAGATGCAAGCAGGGCTGTGTGTAAGCTGGTTATCAGTAGGTCAGGGCTGAAAAGCAGACTAACGGTCCAATTTCCTTGGAAACTATAAAGTTAAGATAAATGTGGAATGTTACATCCAAAAATCACTTACCTGAAACTCTGCACCTGGGTTGGAAATAAGGCTTCTTTGTGTTAAAGTGACCCACATAGCTCTGATCCTCCAGGCAAGACTGGGATGTTCCATTCTCACTGACCTCAAACATCTAAATTCCTGACAATCTATGATATTAGAGAATAAAGTTTCTCAGCATGGGGTCTTTTTGAACAAAAGCAGTTTTTCCATGTTCACAAAAGGAAGCACAGATTGTCAGGAAAGGTTTCGTGGCTGGGACAGACTGGGGGAAGGTCATGGGATCTTAGGCATATTGATAATGATCTGCATGCTAGGGAATGAGACTTCCTGGAAAGCTGGAATCCACAACTCCACACCAACGTCATGCCCAACTCCTACAGCAATCTTTTAAATCAAAAATACAGCACATTGCAAACTGACTGACTTAATATTGCGCCTTTTACCTTTTCCACTAGGTATCTAGAGAAAAAAGGAATAAGCCTTAATTGACTCAACAAGAAAGAAGAAAATTTTGGAGCTTGGCAACCACTTAGCCCCTGAAAAATTGAGAATTTGCTGAAAAAGGAGGTTTCAAGGCTGCAAGCTAACAAAACGTCCTAAATATTACAAATAAATCGCTCCACAGTGGCAAAATGCAGGCCTTAACAAAATCTAGTGGAGTTTGTAGTATAGTAATTTGAATCTCAATTGCAGCAAATTTGCTATTCAACTAGATGTGGTAAACATCCACAAACCCACCACTAAGCCTGAATATTTTTTGGTCAATTTAGGGGAAAGGTGATTTCCTCAAACCCCTGGGCATGAGCCTGAGCCATTATGAAATGCTTTCCTATCTGGATTGCTGCTTTCTGCATTTTCTGTACAATAAGCGATTCTGATTCATCGCAAAGGTTACTATTAGGTAAAATAATCTTGGCTTTGAGATGCTAGGTAGTATATTATAAAAGCTGTGGGTTTCAGGTAATGCACGTCAGAGTTTTCAGTAGTTTCTCCATTTAAATAGCCGATAGGGCTTTTCTAATCTAAAACTGCATTACTAGATGGAGCAAAACTACGTGGCAGAACTAGTAGAGTGCTTTGTGCATTATGGATTCACTGGACATGATAAATGGTTTCTTATGGGCTGAAAAGGGGGCATTAAGGCAACTTTCAAAAGTTTACTTTCAGAATAATATGTATACACTAAGGAAACAACTCAGAAAAATTGGTTAAGGAATCCTATCAAGAAGAATTCCACCTCTACCAAGTAATTCTCAAATATATACTCTCATCAATGTCATAACTTTTAATCCTGATGCTCCAAGCAAACATTTTCATCCTTTATTAATTGCAAAACAAATAACTCTCCAGCAGTGAGGCACTCCTTCCTTTAGCTTTGAGACTTGTCACAGAGATTGGTTTTTAATTTTTTATGCCTATGATTCAAGTCGGTTTAATTATCCACCTTTTCATCATAGCATCAGCGATCACATGAAGACCCCGCAGCTCTGAAGTTTAGCTTCTACGAAGTGATCTCAGCCGGGCCCCGTGCATCCTCTGAGCTTAGAGCCTTGCAGAAGAGATGTTTGGTCCCAGGGTGGTATGCCAGCCACATCGAGAGATGGCTTATTTATTTCCCTCCCTTTCAGGTATTGAGCAATAAGAATCTACATCATGTTACAATCTCATTAAGTTTACAAGCTCTGGTTTGGTTTTCTTTTGCTGGTTCCTCTAGGCTAGTGACTTTGCCTCTAAGCTAGAGGAAATTTTTACTCATTAAAACATTACTAGCCTTTACTCTTTAGTTGTCAATCAGACTCTGGCAAACAGTAATAGGCAGAGGTAGAAAAACTATCTACTCTTCTTTCTAGAAGTATTTCAGGATAATTCTCCCTGCCCTGTTTTCTACCTTCCTGACTGTAAAGAGCATCGGAAGCTTGATACTCCTGATTCTTATTCTGAGAATAAAGCTTGAGAACCTCTTAACCAAACAAGGCAAATATTGTCTTGCTTAATTAAGTGCCGTTATTTCCCTTTGAACCACCTTGCTGCATTTTTCACAAGTCCTATGTTTTCCTTGGCTTCCTTGCTTCTCTCTTTGGCCTACCATTAGCCTAGATTACAAAATCAGCCCCTACTGGATTGCATAAAGCAGTCCCGTCACATCAGACACAGTATATGCCTGTGTGTCTAGAAACATGCTAGCCATAATGATACCATATATGCAACCATATATGGCTATTTAAATTTTTATTAAAATTATATAAAATTAAAAATTAAGTTTCTCAATCACATTAAGCCACATTTCAAATGTTCAATAGCCACCAGTTAGATACTGCAGCCGTTGAACGTGTCTATCCACAGAGAAAGTTCTAATGAATGATGCTGGTAGAGACTAAATAGAAATATTGGAGAAGAGGTGTGAGCAAGAGCTGCTTTCCAGGCTTTATGGCCCTTCATCATGGTCTCCTGTCATTTTATCTTGCTGGGACCACCCCCTTCCCTCACCAGAGTAACAAGCAAATTCTTGCCTGTAGTCTGTTGAGGAACTTCTGTTTCCTTTCAGGCTTTCTGGGAGTCTTACCTTTTTCTCCAAATGGATTATCAAAATATTTCTTAAAACCTTACAGTGCTACTCCTTTGACTGGAATCATGGAGAATGGCCATGTCCTCTGTCTCACTGTACCTGGTCTGGTCACTTTTCTTCCTTCCTGCAATGCTCCTTCCCACCTTGAATCATGGAATCATTGTTTTATCTGTTTTTAAACTTGATTTCCATTTGTGATTTTGTAGTCACATTTCTTAAGCTCTCTTTTTACCCTCAAATGGCTTTTTTGTTTTCATAGTGTTTGCAGGACTTCTCGGACTACAAAACGTGAGCACATTTAATTAGTGTGATTTATTTTTTGTTCCAGGTCATTAATGAGGATGGCCTGGTTAAGTCTTAACAACAATGCACACAAGTCCCCTCAGTCTCTCACTGAATAAATTCAGAGTGCAGAAGTTTTTAATTATGCAGTTACATGTCTTTTTTCAATGTGCATTTTTTTTAATTTCCTTGTTAATTTAGTTGCTAATTATTGATGGGCAACAGCTAAGAACTGATCCTGCTACAGTGATGGATGAAGTACAGAAGTTTCTAGGAGTCTCTCCACATTATAATTACTCAGAAGCTTTAACGTAAGTTTATATTCTAATTAATTTATTGAAGTTTCAGCAGAGAACTGATTTTAAAGAAATTGTAGCTTGGTGATACAGCTGTCAAGTTAGCTGTTCCTTACACACTGATTATTTTCCAGTTGATATTAACCACTTGAGAAAGAACATTTCAACAGTTTGGCAAAGAAATGTCCAAAATCCTCTATTGATTTCTAACTAGGAAGGATTTCCCCTGGCAGGAAAAGAGAGGAACAAAACAGTTGCAAATCTTAAAAGCAACAACTAACCTTAAAAGAGGCTACTTTAAGTTGGTAAGCACTGAGCCTATTTAACAAACAATACTCTTGGAAGTATTAAAAAGACTTCTTGAACTAGGTGATTTATGAACTCCTCTCTCTTCTGTGAAATTTTCAAAACCCAATGTCATACAGCAAGAAATAGCCCAACAGGTGACCGAATAGGCAGAGAGAAAGGTGCTGTTATTACTTCTACACTTAATTCCATTTTTTGCTGGTCTTCACCCACTGTATGACTGACCCTGCCCCCTCTTCTTCAGAGGCCTCAGCAGTTACAGCTCTGGTTTGGTATTCTTTTTCTGGTTCCCACTGATTTTCTTAGTCAACTCCTTCAGAGTGGGGGCCAGGGTGAGGCAAGAGAAGCACTAGAATTTAAGGAGGCACTCACTCTCAGGACCCCGCAAATACCTGAAAGTGAGTGGCTCCTAAAATTTTTCAGCCAAGGTGCCTCTCTTGCCTCACCTTAATCCTGACTCTGGGGTTCATTTAGCATTTTAAATAAGACCTCCATCTGACTTTGTCCATTTATAATGGTTGGCAGTCAGATGTCTGAAGGTTGTGTTTGTTCCTATTTCACATGCAACTGGAACAAGCAACTGGGAGATCCTGAGCTGGATGAACTGTGGACCTGGCTCTCACTGTAATATATATATTTAATTTTAGGGTCATAGACTGAGCCTTAAAAAAACCGATTAAGATTGCAGTGTGGAATTCTTCCATTGTATCTCTCAGTATAAAACTCAGTTCTGTAGATCAATTGATTTTCTCTTTTCATTGTTCTCCTTATGCTATAGCAGTTTAGAAAGTGAGAGACAAGATTCCTTTACCTTTCACTGTCCCTTACAGAAAAAGGTTTGCAGAAAACCATCAAATACTGTGTACATCTTGCATAAATCATATGTAGAGACACACGTAAGAGAGACATTTTGATCTAGAGGACAAAGGAGTAGGTGGAACTCGAGAGTTTTGCGCTTCCTTCCTAAGAGTCATTTACTTTGTTGTTACTATTAACCTTCTACCCTCTGTGTTTTCTATAGTGTGGATCCTGTCAGAGATTTGGAGAGCTTAGTTAAAGTACCAACACAGACACTAGCCTTAGGTATTTAACTTTCAGCTTGACCTTAAAGAAAGCTGAGTGAATTTAGCTTTAGTTAGAAATTCGAGTCCACTTTCTGCTTTATATCCTTTTAAGTATCTCTTAGAAAAGAAAGTTTTTATTTTCTAAACAGTTTTCTATTTCAAGTTGGCTTATCTTTGGGTCTTTTTTATAGAGTATATAGCAAAGTACTGTATTTCAGAAAGAAGTGGAGTATTCTATAAAAACATAATCTCTTTTTCTTATGGAATGGTCCTTGACCTGCATGCTGTGTATCTGTCCCCTTTGCATCCGGCTCAGCAACAAGCTTTTTATTCACCTCCAAGGGTAAAGTAAAGGGAGTGTAAACTTAAGAGAAGTAATATCAAAGCAACGTACTGTATACAAAGGACTATGGGTCACTTTGCACCTGGGATGTATCTGGCTAAAATTACCCCTTATATGATTCTGTAACCTTATTGGGGGCTCAGTGGGTGAAGTAGCAAGATAAGATGTGTGTAGTCTCTGAAACCACAGTTTCAGGTCCAGCAGGGCTGCCTACTTAACCTGCTCATAGATAATGTACTGCCATTCCGTTTCTTTTTATATTTTCTTGTCAATCAGTTAGCCTGACACACCTTATAAAAACCAGCAGTGTACCTGTTGTAGAATATTTGGAACTTCATGTCGTTGGCTTAGGTCTAAATCCTCCTTCATCCATGCCCTTTGCAATTGTTCTGAATCCTGCCCTCAAAATTTAGTTATTCTTATTAAACTAATTGTACTGGTAAGTTGTTTCTGTGGTGCTTTGGATATGTTGGAGATGACTGGGTGTAGAAAATGTATGTTCACAGGAATGTCATTTATTGCTTCATATTTTTTCTGCTAATGATAGTGAAGACTACCTCTTCGGTAGTTTTAAAAAAAAAATTATTTAAAGCCTTCAAAGAGTGTTCTGAACTGCAAACAGATATGAATTCTCAACTAACCACATAAATCCAGTTCTTTGCACACAGTAGAATAAATGAATGAAACTAGGTCTATGCAAAGGTTTTACCATACAGTCTTGGCATGAAAGAGTACTCCAGTTTAAGAGAGCTATAAATTGATTATCTTCAATATTTAAAAAGCTCCAATTTCAAAACTATTTTCAATAAAAATGGCAATAAATTTCCATTGTTAAGAGTGTTATTTATTCTTTTCCACAATCACTACAGAAGTGTTCAAGACTTCCAGATTTCATACAGTCATGGATGGTCTATGATATCTTAAAATGACCTAGTACTGTCATCATGGATTTTAAATGATATATTGAATAGGTAAAAATCTGATTTTCTTAGTGATTGTGGCTGTGATCTGAAATAAGCAGTTTAAGCTTTAAAAAATAAAAATGGGAACTTTCTCATTCAATTAAGTAAATTCACATTTTACAATTCTTGTTCAATATAACCTTAATCCCTAAATTATAAATAACATTGATAATACTAACATTATTTTAGCTTACATATTATGTTTTTAGTGTTTAAAAGCTGTCTAATCATTTAAGAAAAAGCAGGAAAAATAATGCTCAGCATGGAATTGTGCTAATTTGTATAAATTTTCCCATGAATATATCCATTCAGAATTATACAAGCCATCAATGACTGTGACAGGAGTCTTCCCACTTATAAGTACTAGTTAAATACTAGTGAATACTGAACCTGACATCTTTATTTCTCAGTCAATTAACCTGTTTATTAACATGAATGAAACCAGACTGAGTTATATGAATTTTTAATAATAGTTTACAATGAAAATTTCAATAAATGGACAATAAGGATTTGAAGGCCAGGAGTTGAATGAAGATTGTGCATTTGTTTTGTTTTGTTCTGTGGATGGGGCTTAACTAAGTCATAAAGAACTGAAGCTGCTTCAGCTGTTTCTAATATTACTTCCCCGGCAACCAAATTTATATTGTCTAGGAATTCTTTCCCTTTTTAGATGAGTTTGAGTAAAACTGTGCCAAATTAAAACTTTTTTTAGTAGCAAAAAACAGTAGCCATAGTAGCTAAAATCTGCTGGTTCTCTAGATTACCTATGAAACAGCTAGAAATGCTAAGAAGTGAAAAAGAAGAAAATAATCTACTCCAATTCATATAAATTTGTTTTTAAAAGTGCTTATAACATTTCAAAATCAGTATATGTTTATATGTTCTAAGTATTTTATATATATTGCTTCATAACAATACTATGTGATAGACACTATTAGCTCCACTTTTCAGCTACAAAAACTGGGGCACAGAAAAGCTTAGCCAAAAGTCACTCAGCAAGTAAGTTGAGGAGGCAGGATTGAAACACAATCATTCCTCTGGAGCCTACGCTGCCAATTTATTAAGCTCTTCAAATTGGCACAAGAGGGACTTCCCTGGCGGTCCAGTGGTAAAGAATCCACCTTCCAATGCTGGGGACATGGGTTCAATCCCTGGTTGGGGAACTAAGATCCCACATGCCGTGCACAGGGCAACTAACCCCACGCGCCACAACTACTGAGCTCGCGCTCCTCAGCTAGAGAGGCCACATGCCACAAACTACAGAGCCCACGTGCTCTGGAGACTGCACGCCACAACTAGAGAGAAGCCTGCGCACCACAACGAAGAGTCCGCGCACCGCAATGAAAGATCCGTCATGCCTCAACAAAGATCCCGCATGCCCGCCATAAAACCATAATAAATAAATAAAATATTTTTTTAAAAATTGGCACAAGAGGGCTTCCCTGGTGGCTCAGTGGTTGAGAGTCCGCCTGCTGATGCAGGGGACACAGGTTCGTGCCCTGGTCCGGGAAGATCCCACATGCCTCGGAGTGGCTAGGCCCGTGAGCCATGGCCGCTGAGCCTGTGTTCTAGAGCCCACGAGCCACAACTACTGAGGCCTGTGCGCCTAGAGCCCGTGCTCCGCAACGGGAGAGGCCACCACAGTGAGAGGCCCGCGCACTGCAACGAAGAGTAGCCCCCGCTCACCACAGCTAGAGAAAGCCCACGCGCAGCAACAAAGACGCAATGCAGCCAAAAATAAATAAAATAAATAAATTTGTTAAAAAAAAAAAAAAGTCTACAAATAACAAATGCTGGAGAGGGTGTGGAGAAAAGGGAACCCTCCTACACTGTTGGTGGGAATGTAAGTTGGTACAGCTGCTATGGAAAACATTATGGAGGTTCCTCAGAAAACTAAAAATAGAATTACGGTATGATCCAGCAATCCCATTCCTGGGCATATATCCAGAGAAAACTGTCATTCAAAAAGATACATGCAGCCGTTCATAGCAGCACTATTCACGATAGCCAAGACATGGAAACAACCTAAATGTCCATTGACAGATGAATGGATAAAGAAGATATGGTATATACATATAATGGAATATTGCTCAGCCATAAAAAATGAAATAATGCCATTTGCAGAAACATGGATGTAACCAGAGATTATCATACTAAGTGAAGTAAGTCAGAAAGAAAAAGACAAATACCATATGATACCACTTATATGTGGAATGAACCTATCAATGAAACAGAAACAGAAGCACGGACATAGAGAATAGACTGGTGGTTGCCAAAGGGAAGTGGGAAGGGCAGAGGATGGACTAGGAGTTTGGGGTTAGTAGATTCAAACTATCATATATAGAATGGATGGAAAAGAAGGTCCTACTGTATAGCACAGAGAACTAGTCAATGTCCTGGGATAAACCATAATGGAAAAGAATATAAAAAAGAATGTATATGTAGGTATAAGTGAGTCACTTTGCTCTACAGAAGAAATTAACACAACATTGTAAATTAACTATACCTCAATTAAAAATAAATAAATAAAAATGTGATATATATCAGTACATCCAATGGAATACTATTCAGCAATAAAAAGGAATAAATTTTGAAACATGCTAAAAAATAAATAAAAGTAATCCATCTCCAGACACATTGTCACTTTGCATAATAAATGTGTAGTCATAGTGATATGCAAATTAAAGCTACATTGAGATACCATTAGAATGGCTATAATCCAAAAGATAATACCAAATGTTGGTAAGAATGTGGAGAAACTGGAAACCTCAAATATTGCTGATGGTAATGTATAATAAATGGCCACTTTAGAAAAGGAGTTTTGCAATTTCTTAAAAAATTAAACAGGAGTTTACAAATAATCCAATTCCACTCCTAGGAATTTACCCCAAAAGAAATGAAAACCTATGTCCACAAAGAATTGTTCACCACAGCATTATTCATAATAGCCAAAAGCTGCAATCAATCTGAAAAATGGATTTAAGAAAATTTGGCATATCCACACAATTCAGTATTCGTTCACAGAAATGTTATTTCAATGTAAAGACATTTCAAACATTCTTGCACCTTCTAAGTGTAATCTGAATGTTCCCTGGGATTCACCTGCCCAAGGGTAAAATGAAGGTCACATTTTCATTAATATAGAGATGTTACTAGCTGGAGGCTGAATCATTGGAGAATCTTGATTGTCCATGCCCACAGGTCTCTTCCAGTTATTTCTAAACATCCCCAGGTGATACTCCACACAAACTTAAGAACCAGTGCATTCTTGCTTTTTCTTTAATTCAACAAAGATTTATTGAATGACTATTATGGCATGACTCTGGGTACACAATGATAAAGTATCCCTACCTCTAGGAAGGGGTAACCATGGAGAGACACTAAACAACACATAAAATTTTCTCCAAAATGTTCTCTTCCTGAAAGCCTTTAAAGAGGATCCTAGCCATTATCAGTTCCCACACGAAATGACTAGCTGCCAGTGCCTACACAAAAAGGTTGTTTCCTTGCTGTCCTACCAGATATTAGTAGTCCTGAGGCTAATTTTCAGAGGGACACTGATGATATTCTGAAAAGATGTGAGAGATCTTTCTCCATCTCATGTCAAGCTTCTTCACTTGGGCTCTGAATTGCTCACAAGGTCCTTCATCAACATCAATCCCTCACCTTCTCAGGCAACCTGAAAAATAATATGATCTCCCGTGTACCTTCCTCTCCTTTTTGTTTCCACTATGATACAGTTACACCACTGCTTGTGAACTTATACTTACAGAACTTACAGATGTCTGGGCTAGGTGTCAGCTCCACAGACACACATTTTTCTCAATAAAGCCCAGCCTGACAGTCCACTGCATGAGATGTAATCAATTAGCAGAGGTGAAAGAAAAACCTATTTTTCTTTTGATTTTTAATTTTAATATGTGTGAAGTTAGTGTTTCTTAAAGAAACATTCTGTCAGAAATCTGCTCATTTTAACATAAGGCATGCGTATGTTGCAGACATGTATCTATAGTTAGGTATATTAGCAAAAAAAATTATAATAATAGCTAGTCTGGATTTTGATCAAACACTTAAAATGAGTCATAATTCAGTTATGGAAATTACCAATAACAAAATGTTAATGAAAAATGTTTTATCAATAGCAGACTTCCAGAAGTGCTGTTGTGTTAGAGCTTCCCAGCTTTCATGTATAGATTATTTCAATCATCGTCTCTATTTTTTAAATTTATTTATTTTATTGACATTAGTTGATTTATTAATGCTCTCCTTTCTTATACCTCTGACTATGAAACATTTATTCAGTTGCCTTACAGATGCAATCAAGAATATAAACAACATGGAGATATATCATATTATGTCTTGATCCCACACAATTGCTTTAATAATGATCAGAAATGGGCTTTGCACAAGTAGGTTGTGAGTAATCCTTTAGTGTCTCTAATATCCAAAGCAGGGAAGAGACAGAGATATAGGTTTGCCTTCTTTTCATAGGGCTATAGTTATAAAGTCTACATTAGCTACAGAAAGACTACTCTCCAATCACACAGTCAATCACAATATAATTTTAAATCAGCTTTATTGATGTATAATTTACATATAATAAAATCTACCCATTTTAATTGTACAGTTTGATGAATTTTGACAAACATGTACTGTTGTATACACCATCACAATCAAGATATAGAACATTTCCATTAATCCAAAGTTTCCACATGCTCTATTGCAGTCAGTCCTTTCCCTTCACCCCTGAGCCCTAGCAACCACTCTTCTACTTTCTTTCACTTAGCATAATGCTTTTGACATTCCTCCTTGTTGTTACATCTATCAGTAATTGGGTTTTTTTTTATTGTTCAGTAGTACTCCATTTTATGGATATACCACAATTTGTTTATCCTTTCACCAGTTGATGGACACAGGGTTGCTTCCACTTGGGGGCTACTATGAATGAAGCTACCATGAACATTTGTGTACAGATCTTTGTGTGGACATATATTTTCATTTCTTTTGGATAAAGACCTAGAAATGGGATATAGTAATTACATATTTAACTTTATAAGAAACTTTCCAAAGTGTCTGTAATATCCTAAATTTCTACCAAAAGGTGTAACAGTTCTAGCTGTTCGACATCTTTGCCAACACTTGGTATTGGTCTTTTTAAGTTAAGTCATTCTAGTATCTAGTGGTATTTCATTTGTGATTTTAATTTGCATTTTCTTAATGACTAATGATACTGAGCAAATTTGCATTTGTTTATTGGTCATTCATCTATGTTTTTGATAAAGTGTCTATTCCAATCTTTTACTCAATTTTTATTGGTAATGTCATCTTTTTTTATTGAGTTCAGTTGTATTTTCTGAATATAAGTCCTTTATTAGATTAACATTTTACAAATATTTTTGCCCAACATGTGGTTTCTCTTTTCATTTTCTTAAGTGTTTTAGAAAAGCAAAAGTTTAAATTTTGATGTATTCAAAATTATCATTATTCTTTTATCATTCATCCTAAGAAGTCTTTGCCTAACCCAAAAATTTTCTATGTGTTTTTTCCTATGTTTACTTCCAGAATTCTTACAGTTTAGCTCTTAGCTCATTCATGAAATGAGATTTCATTTCAAGTTAATTTTCATATACAGTGTGAGGTCAGTGTTCATATTTTCCATATAGACATCCAATTTTTCCAGTTCAATTTATTTAAAAGATTGTCCTTTCCCATTGAACTACTGTGGAACCTACTTTTGAAAATCAGTTGACAGTAGATGTGTTGGTCCGTTTCTAGATTCTATTTTGTTCATTGACCCATTGGTGCCAATACTACACAGGCTTGATTACTGTGGCATTATAGTAAATCTTGAAACTAAATAGTATAAGATCTCCAACTTCGATCTTCTCTTTCAAATTGTTTTAGCTTGTCTAAAACAAATTATTAGCTTGTATCTCCATATACATTTTATAATCATTTTTTCAATTTCTACCAAAAAAAAAGTCCATTGGAGTTTTGGACTCACATTGAATTATCTAGACAAATCTGGAGATGAGATTGATATTTTAAAAATATTTAGTCTTCTGATCTGTGAACATGGTATAGCTCTTTTTTGTTTATGTCTTCTGTAATTTCACTTAACAATTGTAGTTTTCATTGTACAGGTCTTGCATACATTTTGTGCTAAATTTATCCCTAGGTATTTCATGTTTTTATGCTAATTTAAATGTTTTAATTTCAATTTCCAGTTTTTCATTGTTTACACTATAGTTTTAAGAAAAAGTTAGAAGCAGCATTCTGGGAAGTAGTATGAATTAAAGACAAAAGGAAAAGGTGGCCCTAAATGATAATTCTTTCTAATGAAGAAAAAATTATAGCAATAGAATCGCTGAATAACAAAAGCCATGTGAAAGAATCATCATTGCTGACTGTTACTTTCACTTTTATATTCAAGCATGGGAAATTACTATTTATTCATAATGAATTATAATACAGAACATACCCAGAGACCAGTGAAGAGAAAAGGCCCTCTACCTAGGGTCAGGAGGCTTAGACTTGAGTTGTCACCTGCATACTGAAAAAGTATATAGTCCAAGATAAATAAACCTTGACAAGCACTTCCTTCTTTTTCATTTTTGTATTCAACTAACAGTTGGTGAGTGTTCACAAAGAGCCAAACACTGTGCTAAGTGCCATTAAATGGGACAAATGCTATACTCCATATCATTAAGGGGTTATAAGAAAAGCTCAAATGAGAAAGGGTTATATGAACTATTTTGGTAAACTAAAATATAAGTTTAATGTGCTGCTATTACTTTTATTACAATTGTGCCATGAAAATCTTTTTTATAGGTGTTATTCCTTTAATACAGAGCTCATACCAAAATAAGGAAGTGTCTCTGGAAAAACATTAAATGGATTAGAGCTAGAGACTCCTGAAATTCATTACTCCATGACACACCAAAACCTCTTCTATTAACCTGTAACTGAATGGTACAAGTACTGTGTAAATCCGTAGATGTGAAGACTGACTTGTTATTTTTAAAACCTGCAAAGGGAAAGAATGGGCTTGAAATTTATATAGCTTTTTCCTTCCAGATGAAGGAGGTAGGCTTATTAATTTCTATTAATAGGAGACCTCCTGCTGACAGTTTTTCTATTAGAAATCTGGCAAACTCACAAATATGACAGATGGACTGAGAATTCAGAAGTATGCCAAAAGACTTTATGTAAAGTGATGCATTCAAAAAATATGCCAGTTTCCTTGGTTATAGATTAATATCCGAACAATTAAAAATACTTGCTTGAAAAATACTTTTTTGTTCTTTGTATTTTTTATTTTTTTAGGTTTGATTCTCATAAAGGTTTCTGGTGTCAATTACTGGAAGAAGGTAAAACAAAATGCCTTGGAAAGAGCAAAGGAAGAAAATACCCTCCAATGGATCCTGAGGTAAGTATAGAGCTTAAAAGTACAAACTAAATAAGCAAAATGATACATAAAAATATATCTATTTTCTTATAAAAGTGATTAAAATAAAAATTCACCCTTTATAAAAATTAAAAGTGACATTTGGATTAGAATGCATTCAGGTTGCTTGTTTTGATTTTTCCAGTGATTATCTTACCTGTCATGCAAGAATAAAAGAAAACAATAGAATTTGCCATTTTGAATCAGAACAAAGAAGGCAACATCTCATTCCAAAAGGAATGATACATTCACAGAAATTTTAGCACTAAAAATGTTAACTGAAACCAAGACAGGAAATGTATCAGCTGGAAATTGAAAATAGGCCCAAAAGATTTTATTTTCACTGTCTAAGTCACTCTCTAGTAGTAAGTGTGGCCTGCATAATAATATTAATTATTGGTATACCAAGTTTTGAACTGTTAATATGTTAATAAGATGAAAGAATGAATATATTTCCCAAATGTGTAAGATACTAGCAGATAATTTAGGCTCTGGAGAATGGAGACACCCAAACTTAGCAGTAGGTATGTAGCGCTTCGGGTTTATTCTGTTCCAAATGGTGACATAGTGATCACTTAAAGCTACAGTTTTCCCACTTTGTAGACGCTATATATTTACTTTAAAGCTTATTTCACATATATTAAAATTTATTAATATTATTTTGATTTCATAATCAGTCCAGCTAACATATAGTTTGGACATAAGAATGCAAGTAGATTGATTTTGTAAAAAAAAATTTTTTTAACTCAAAAATGAAGACATTATTTGGCATTGTTTTCCCACAATGTTTAATATATTATGGTAACTAAGAATCCTGCAGTGGTCCGAGAATCCTAACATGGTATGAACTTGTCTGGATACTTTTTAATACTTGAAGACTTTAAGGACCTTTTTTGCAACCTGATAGAGACAGAGCATCTATCAAGCTAAGCTCACTAAGCTCACAATTAAATTCTATCTAAAAGGCATTGTGGAGGTTCTTGTTCTTTTGATAAACAAGTTGCATTCTCAGAACTCCAATTTTCTTTGGTGGGTTATTAAAATATACCTTCAGAGCACTACGAAAACAATCCTTACATATTAATAAATATTCAAGGGCAATTCCCATTGTATTTCAAGACAGTAATATAAAGTATCTCATTTTCACGTATGTCAAAGCTATCTCTCTATATATTTATTAAAACTAAAACATTCAAGACACTGTAGAACATCTTTCTTAGTATTTTATTTCACTCCTATCAAACACATACTGAGACCTAATATTAAATTTGTGGTAGAGAAAGATAAGAAAAACATAACTTTTCAGGATATCATTATTTCCATATCTCCCAACAAGGTTACTGCGTAATCCATCCCTAAGATATTTTTTCTCAAACACCTCTGACACCAAATGTGTGAGTTTTCCATACCAAGCAATTCTCCAATTTTCTGCAGACACCAGCTAGGTATCCTGCAGTTTAATCCAATTCTGACACTAACTATTCAGGGTTAGTGTAGCCCCACAGATTAAGGGCTCAGCCCCACAGAACTGCCCCCTTCAGACTCCAGTAACATGTAGTGGGTTCCCAGGTTACTCACACTTCTGTCCAACTTGGCTGCAAATCAGAGGTTCCCTCATCAGGTTTTATAATTTGCTATAATGACTCACACAACCCAGGGAAACACTTCACTTCCTATTATTATAAACAAAGAGGTACTTAGGACAAGGTCCAGAAGGGTCCTGAGCACAGGAGCTTCTCTGTCCCTGTGGTATCTGGGGTGTACCACCCTCCCAGCACATGGATGCATTTACCAACCCTGAGTTATGGAGGTTTCGTTGCACAAGCATGGTTGATTAAATAATTGTCTGTTGGTGAATAACTCAATCCCCTGTCCCTCTTCCCTTCCCTGGAGGTTGGAGGGTGGGGCTGAAAGTTCCAACCCTCTAATTATATGTTTGGTTCCTCTATAGCAACCAGCCCCCATCTGAAGCTATCTAGGGGCCCATAAGAGTCAAGTCATAAGCAGAAACTCAGATAAGGTTTAAAGGAAATTATTGTAAATAAGAAAAGCCACTCTTTACACCCCTGTCACTCAGGAAATTACAAGGGATTTAGGAGCTCTGTGCCAGGAACCAGAGTCAAAAAACCAAATATATATTTCTTATTATATCACAAAATCATATACATACTGGATTTATTTGAGGAAGTAGAATAGCTGATTTTGTGCAAATAGTGCCCAGAGAGGAGGCAAGAGTAAAGGGTCCTTCCTGGAGGTAATGGAAACACAAATGTGTACACATATTAGAATAGGCAGTACTGTCACCACACTGCTTGCTTCTCCTGCTACAGAAAAACACCAGAACCCTTCCTCACAAATATCACCAAAACATCATAGGATGGAAATTAAGAATGCTGTTAGCCTACTTCCACTTTGACTTTGTTTATCAAAATATATTGTAGAAAGGGAATAAAAACTGACATTTTAAATGAACCACTAAGTCTATGACCTCTCCAAATCAAAAGCATTTAATAGATTCTTTAATAATAGGCCAATAAACAACCTGATATTGAATTTATTATACGATTCCTTCTTTTACCATATATTATGATTCCCTCTTATTACACTAATTTCATGAGTTTGCATGAAGTAGACTACGTTGGCATACTTAGCAGATATCCTATCTGTGATTTATCATCTAAAATAGTCCCTTTCTGAATGATGGTCAGATAACAATGTATGTACAATAAATCCTGCATATCACTGAGTTCTGTCCTAGTAACTTTTGGCCTGAATATATTAGACTCTCAAATAGGACATGTTGTACATTACAAGTCTCATATCAGTTATCTTGCCACATGAGAGAGCAGAGCAACAAGAAGAAAGGGTACTTGATTATAGGGACCAACATGCACAAATAATAGGGCACAGGACAAGGGTTTGGCTACAGAGGCAGCACTGATACAGACAGCCAGGTTTGAAAATAATGCCAAAAAGACCAAAAAGTTGAGGTACAGTTGAGATAATCCTCAGTAACGGGAGGTACGATCCAAACTCCAAAGGGATGTGTGGTAGATATTGATCACAGGAGGTTCAATTCTAAAATTAGTTAAGATGTTGGAGAATCCTTTGCCATATGGAAAATATCAGGGAGCAAAATGGCAGGAGCTGGGCAGCCCCGGGCTGCTGTTGTTCCAGGGTTTCTCTCATAAAGGGGAACAATGCAAAGTAAGATCTTAAGAGAAAACACAGTGGGGAAGGTTAGAAACTTAGCCTCTGCACAAAGGCCTAGGGCTCAGCCCTGGATTCCAGGTCTGGCTGGCAGCAAAGGAGGCACAAAATGATCAGGCCCCCAGATGGAGTATCTGGGAATATGATTTGTCTCCACCTCTCTCTGGCCTGGGTGTACCAGCTGGGCCTGTCTGTGGTTTTACAGCTAATGACCGTGGAAGACCAAAACCAGAAGTGAGACAAAGGTTTGGGTTCTCCCTTGATCGCAGTGATGGTTAGAATATAGCACAAATGTCAGTCTGGTTCCAGTGATCATAATGACTACAAAAACCACTATGTTACATAGAAATTACCAGTATAAAACAAGATGATTTTCTATGGCCTTTAAAATGGGGTACCAGATATGACATTTTAAAAGACTAGCACAAGGAATTAAATTAAAACTTTTTAAAGATTCAACTCAACTAAAAACCTCAGAATAGGGACTTCCCTGGTGGTCCAGTGGTTAAGACCCCATGGTGGGAAAACTAAGATCCCACATGCCACACCATGCAGTCCAAAAATAATAATAAAAATAAAAACCTCGGAATAGTGTAAAGCAGGGAGGTATAGATACAGATTCAGAAATCCATCCTTCACAACATTCCCAACAATGGTCATTTACACTACATATAAACCCCACTAAACACCATCTTACAAAACAGCACTTTCCATTTCTGACAATTTCAATTATTAAACTATTTTTCTTTATTGAAGGGAAATCTACTTCCCTATAAGTCAGGATAGTTTACAAGGCATTCCTTTCCTTCCTTGGGTCAAATAGTACAAATAAGGTTATAGGCTTACCTAGTTTACCTACTATATTTTTAAGGTTTACCATAGTACTGTTTTAGCAGTGAATATTTTGTGTATGCCTTAAAAGAGCTCTTAAGAAAATATTACCTTCAAAATCTAAATGTAAATTAATGATGACAAAGGAGTATTTTATTTTATAGATTTACCAACCCAACTCTTATTCCAAAGCCAGGATAGTTTTAATAGAGCATAATATTAGACCCAATCAGTTATTACAGCTATATTTCTAGCAATTCAATCTAGTTATTTGAACATTTAATTCTGCACAAATAAATCCCATGTTTAATATGAAAACCCTTTCCCTAGTGAAAACAGAATATGTGTTTGGAGTGTGTATTTTGAAGAACAGAGTCACTGTGTTTATATTGTGCTAAAGAAATAGCCCACATGCTTAATATCAGTTTTAAACCAGTATGGTTTACTTGACACAGATGTAAACATCGTCAAAGTATATGAAGTATACTTTAAAAAACAAAATTAAATGTCCTTTCATCTCCTCCTCCCATCTCAGAGCAGAGTGTTTCTATCCAGCTACTATCGGGACCACAACGTGGAACTCTCCAAGCTGCTGCACAGACTGGGGCAGCCCCTGCCGTCCTGGCTGAGACAGGAGCTGCAGAAAGTGAGATAGCACTAAGAGACATCTCGAGAATGCATCTCCGTGGAATGCTCACCTCTCCCAGAGCTTCCAGGGGCTACCAAAAGGCGGTTTATAAACATACCTCTTCAAATGAGAAAAAAAGAACAAAGGTCCTTCCATGTGCTGGCATGTGGATGAGTAGAAACAAAACAAACAAACAAAAAAGGTATCTGTTACAAGGCTTGAGGCCTATGGCCTTTCTCTTAACACTGGAGCCTGTGGGGTCATTGGAGACTACTGTGCACTCATGTGGAAATCAATAGCAACCAATATAAATATCAAACACAAATGCAGAACTGTCCCATTTTGTAGTAATATTTACACTTTTATATATCAACCAAGATTGGGTCTCTGTAGATTTTTAGGCTGCTGTTTGCCTGTACAATGTTTTCTTATTCTTCGATTCTATAAAGTGTCCTACAAAACAAGAAGCAAACATCACAATGTAGCATAAGACGCTAAAGGCCTAACATCCATGAAAAATGCTTGCCAAAATGTAAATCCACTGAAGTATTTAGAATTATAAATTACAGCTTGTGCTAGATCAAAGAGCGGAAAAGTTATATATGAGTTTATCTGCATCCAAAAAAAAAAAAGTGTTATAGCAGAAAAAAAAAGTGAGTTTTCATCCACATAGTCTAGTACATTTATGTAAAAGTTACTAACTTCTCTATCATAATTGTTATTCTGAAAGATACATTGTAAAGCCATTGGATTGGAAATAGAAACACACTAAGTATACCAAAACAGTAAGAAGTACTGACTAAATCTTCTAAAAGGGAGAAATTGTAGGGTTCGGAAGATATCTGATTGACAACCTATGTCCCTTTTCTGTGAGCTGCAGATCAATTCCGGTAGTCCTCACTGGTTCTACAGAAACGCTTGCATAGTATCTGACGTATGTGTCATCTCCAGAAACAGACTGACTTTTCAATGTAAATAACTTTTTTTTAATGTTCCCAATAACAAAACCTATTAAATGAAAACTAAGGACAGTTTCTTTAGATGATATGTTAGGTTATTTACATTTAAATTATAGAAAAACTACATTGTTTCAGATAATTTGAAATGAAATTGTGTAATGTAGAGATTTATGACAAAAAACAAACATATGATTTTTGCAATGATAGAAGGCAGAAAAAGATAAGCAAAGCCCAGTCCCATTTTTAAAGAACATTTCATCATCACTCTCATGGAAGACAATAGAACACAGTCAAATTTTTGAGTTATCTACTAAATTAAATGGAGGAAGTACAAAGATGAGCCAGGCATGGTTTTAAAATATATTTACGCTTAAATTTTTAATGATTATATAATTAATGAAGCATTCAAAAAAAGAAAAGAATATCATACTTATTTTCCTGTGCTTGTATTTACTTAGTTTTTAAATGTACTCTGCACATAAAAAATTTAAGTAGTAAATAAATTCCCTGCTATGATTACATAAGCCTTTATGAAATGTTACCAAAAGTATGATTAGGAAAAAAAAAGATATGCCCAAATATTTTCATTGCCATTATAATGTATGAAACTAAACTCTATCAATTATGCACTAATTAGAAAACAAATTTTGAGATACTTCCACTAACTACAAATTTTTTAAATTGCATTATAATTATTAATTTAATTTTGTTTTATATACCCAAATGATATATTAATTTTAAAACAAACAAGCTATTAGCAGAAAGAATTAGACAAAGAACCAGGTTTTAAGATTTCTGACAGTAAAAGCAAAATCAAAGTCATTTGGACAAACATGGTAAAGTCAGTCTTCATGCTTACTGCTACGATTTTAGAAGCAGCACATGCCCAGCATCCTAGGAAAATGAATACAGCCTTTAATCTCCACTAATTTCAGAAAACTAGCTTAAGAGGGTCATACATAGTGAGAATACGCCCCAGTAGTTACATATGGTATTATGTTTTCATTTCAACAGCAACATTTCTACTGATTTTAAAAAAAAAAGAAAAAGAATGCATTTATGTTTCAAGGATGAAATGTGCATTTAAACTTCTAAACAAAGCTGCTATTGGCATAATTTTGTCTGGGTAAACTGAATCAACTAAACAGCTCACCCTTTAAGAAATGTTAAAAACACAATGGATGCTTGTGTACCGGAAGGAGAAAAAAGAAGAGATCATACCAAAATTTACTCATTCATAGTACAGATATTATGCTACCTAGAGCAGCAAACCTTTGCAAGGAATTGTGACCACTCAGTGTATCTGGGAGGCAATTCAAATTCTAGAGGACACCTAATTTCTGCATTGTATACTCCAGCTGGTTGTTATGCTCTTCTGGAAGGAACATAAATACATATGGGAAAAGATTGAGAGATAATGTGATTTTAAACTAGCTTTGTATAGAATTCCTTTTTCATTGCTTAAAATATGAAACTTCCTCAGGAAGAGATGAAATGGTTATTTCAATGTTTATAGCTATAATATTCTTGTCATTCACATTGAATGAAAATTAATGCAAACGTTTTTTTCTCTGAGTTTTTTAAAATAAAAAACCTGGATATAATTCTGATAGTAGCATGGTACCTCATATGTTCAACAATAAACTGTGATAAGAAAATGAAGAGCTTGGGCCTGGTAATTTTAGGTAATAAGTAGGCATTTCTTTGATTGTGCTTGCCTGTGACAGAGTGGGAGGTGGTCACAGAACACAGGTACCACTAACACAGTTCAAAATGGAGAGATACATGGAAAACTTCCCAGGAGGAAATAAGTTTATTTTTAACAATATAACCTTTAACAGATCTTCTAATCAATGTTAGTCTTTTTTTTTTTTTTTAGTTCTAATAGATATAAAACAGTTCCTAGCATCACTCATGAAACCAGAGAATAGGAGAGGCACACAGCTGTTACTTAACAGACTTGAGAACCTGAATAATTATAGCATTTCTTACTCCCGGTGCTCAGCTCTGCTCCCGACAAATCGGCGCCTTTCTTTAGAGCTTTAAAAGGCGTTAGCTAGGCTCTCTTTTATTAAAAATCTAGCAAAAACAAACTATCTGCAAAACAGGGGGTCGGGAGAGTTAGACATTTATCTACATTTTCCACAAAACTTTCTTTTTCTCTAACCCAGTCCCTTTCTTTTCTAAACATCAGGTTTTCTCATATTGCAACCCAACCACCTTGTCAACATGCACCAGTTGATTCCTCATAGGATTATCTCCCAGACACACAGTTCCCCAGTCCAGAGTACATCTGACTCCCAATTGTCTAGGTATGCCATCCTATGTTCTATCTACTCCAGGACCAACTGGTGAGTGGCTAATAAACCAACCCCATTGATGTTAGCGGCTTATAATGACTTAACAATATTTTACTTTCCAGAGATATCAGCACTGCATTTCCAGGAGATACGTTTTAGGCTAAAGGCTCACTAACGGGGAGGCACTGAACAGTTCAAATACTTTAAAATGAAGGGATTTCTCTCTTTTGGAATCATACTCTATGGCTGAGTTCTGTTCTGCCAAAGCGGACTCTGCTTGGTTACCACCTACAGCATAGCTGCTGCCTTCTTCCTGCCCACCCTACCCCATACACACACACCCATCCCCAAAGAGATGGCAGTCATGGAAACAGCAATGATTACTTGTGGTGGATAATCCTTAAGAAAGTATTTGTGTTGGCTTGAAATGTTTACCTTCTCTTCACTTACTTTACCCAAAAGCAAACTAAATTTTATAAGGTCACGCCGTGAATTTTAGCTTTGAGTATAAAAGCTAAAGACACAGTGTGACATTGATTCCATTCCCAAGAAAATCTAGAATCTACTTTGAGGAAGCCTCTCACCTGTGGCCAAGGGTACCTAAGAGAATTTGAGGACCACTTTTCCCCATCCATTGCTACTACTAGTTCTTTCTGTTTTCGTCCTCAATTTGTTGTCTATATGGTTCTTGATATATCCAGTGCTCTTAACAAAAGTCACAAACATTTATTCACTTATTTATTAGTATGTGAAATTTATTTCTTACTCTGCCCTTCCACCTTCTTCCATTAATCCTGTAACTATCTTAATCTTTGAGTTTCTATCATTTTTCAGTCTATTCCCAAAAGTTATATACACAAAGATTAATAAATCACTGAAATTGGAACCTGCTAGATTTTCACCATCTCTCTTTTTAGAGAAAGAAGAATCATGAATAGTGTCAATACGTGTTTAAGAAAGACATTCACTTGCCAGATTCAGGTCAGATATTTTACTTGCCTCGCATTCACTTTCACGGAAGTCAAAGCAAATTTCACAAATTAAATACTCACAGCATAAAGTCTCCAAGATATTGTTAGGAAGAATGTATTTACCCACATTTTACCATACAAAAAACTGAGACTGAATGAAATATGAAACATTTCCAAAGCACACAGGATCTATGACAAATCTTACATAAAACTATCTATATCAAGCTGTTTCTTGGTTATGAGGGAATAAATTAAGTGCAGGAAATGCCTGCTGTCTGCGTTTCTGATGCCAAAATGCTCTATTTCAAATCAATAACTGAAATGGGAAGCAGATCTTCCTCTTAAATATTATGCATAATTTATACAGTTGGACCAGAGAAGATTGGTCTTCTTTTCTCTATTTGGTAAATACTATTCTGAATCTGAATTTTTTCAGTTTCAATCACTTTAAACAGAAATGCAAGCTCAAAATGCTATATACTCTTAGGGCTGTGCTGTATCTTTTCAGAACTTAATTTACATCTTTCAAAGCAAACAAAGCTTTTAAAAGCCCACAAAACATATGCCATCAAAAAATAGGGTTTGCTTCACATACAGATGAATAAATTGACAAACTTATAAGAAGTTAAAGATTCTAATTTTAGAAACAATAAAAAGCTATGAAAATGTAATACTGGGACTTCCCTGGTGGCACCGTGGTTAAGAATCCACCTGCCAATGCAGGCGACACGGGTTCAATCCCTGGTCTGGGAAGATCCCACATGCCACAGAGCAACTAAGCCCTAGTGCACCACAACTACTGAGCCTGCGCTCTGGAGCCCGCGAGCCACAACTACTGAAGCCCGTGCACCTAGAGCCCGTGCTCCACAACAAGAGAAGCCACCGCAATGAGAAGCCCACGCACTGCAACGAAGAGTAGCCCCCGCTCGCCACAACTAGAGAAAGCCCGCACACAGCAACAAAGACCCAACACAGCCAAAACTACATAAATAATTTTTTTTAATGTAATACTGACAAATTCTCATTCCCACCTATGATCAACTTGATAAAACCATATTGTTTCTATGTCCAGCTAATTACAAGGATGTCCTAAGTACAACTGGAATAGTAAACAGGATAGATTAGACCAATATAGATATTGGTCCAGTCTCTGTTCTTAACCAAAATGACACTGGGTAAGTCACTTTTCCTTTGGGGGCCTCAATTTCCTCATCCATCAATGGAAGAAGTCAAATGTGATCATCCCAGCTCTTCCCTTTGCTTTATTTTATCATCAGTTATTGTAACATGTGACCCTGTCTCTCACACATTCTGCCACAGGGCAGGACCTGTGAATTATCTTGGTGGTAAAGCTGGAAGCAGAAAGGTGGCCTGAGTAGTTCAACCCCTTCTCCCTCACTTCTCTTTGGAGAACACCCTGGTCTGCTTTTGACCTGTGGTAAGTTCAGCAGAAATCTATGTTTAAATACATTACTTTTAAAAAATACATTATTTAAAGCTACAAACATAACCAAAAGAAACAGAAATAAAAATATGCACTAAAAAATTAGGAAGATGAGCAAGAGTGTAAATGAGGAACAAGGGTCTAAATGAGCCAAACGTCTCATCCTTCATGTGGGAACAAACAGACGCTGCTTAAAGTTCACAAACCAAGAAATTAAGGTAAATGATAGTTGGAATTATGGAGTTAATCAATGCAACTTGGATAGAAATGGTAAAAGGGAGTTAATTACCTTTGACAAATGGGGCTAGGGTGCAGGACCAGGGAGAAATATTTGAAGTTTCATTTCCAAGTGCATGCACTACTTTTATGACAACAACAGCAACAACGATCATTAAAAAAAAAAAAAAGAAGTCTAAATATTTAGGCCCAACAGTATCCAATCTGGTGGGAAGATCACAGAGGCAAGAGAGCTAAGCAGCAGCTGACTTTGGCATCAGATGTTGGATGTTACCCTGGAGATTAACTAGTAAGTAAGACGTCGGTGGTGATGCAGAGCCTTACTTAGTGCTGTAGAGCAATGGCTCTAAAAGTATAGCATGTGGACCCCTGGCAGACCCAAGCCCTCTTCAGGGAATCTGCAAGGTCAAAACTATTTTCATAATATACCAATTTATCATATTCCTTTGTCACTGTGTTGATATTTTCACTGATTTTGCAAGAGTAATAATGGGTAAAAGTGCTGGTGCTTTAACATAAATCAAGGCAGTAACATCAACCTGTACTCATAGTCATTATATTCTCCACCATCACACGATCATTTACAAAGTCAGCTTCACTTAAGAATAACCTTGACAAAGCAGTAACAATTATTAATACCATTCAATTTCATCCCTTCAGTACCTGTCTTTTTTTTTTTTAACGTCTTTATTGGAGTATAATTGCTTTACAATGGTGTGTTAGTTTCTGCTTTATAACAAAGTGAATCAGTTATACATATATATATGTTCCCATATCTCTTCCCTCTTGCATCTCCCTCCCTCCCACCCTCCCTATTCCACCCCTCCAAGTGGTCTCAAACCACTGAGCTGATCTCCCTGTGCTATGCAGCTGCTTCCCACTAGCTATCTATTTTACATTTGGTAGTGTATATATGTCCATGCCACTCTCTCACTTTGTCACAGCTTACCCTTCCCCCTCCCCATATCCTCAAGTCCATTCTCTAGTAGGTCTGTGTCTTTATTCCTGTCTTACGCCTCAGTTCTTCATGACCTTTTTTTTTTTCTTAGATTCCATATATATGTGTTAGCCACTATGGAGAACAGTATGGAGGTTCCTTAAAAAACTAAAAATAGAATTACCATATGACCCAGCAATCCCACTACTGGGCATATACCCTGAGAAAACAATAATTCAAAAAGAGTCATGTACCACAATGTTCATTGCAGCACTATTTACAATAGCCAGGACATGGAAGCAACCTAAGTGTCCATCAACAGATGAATGGATAAAGAAGATGTGGCACATATATACAATGGAATATTACTCAGCCATAAAAAGAAGCGAAATTGAGTTATTTGTAGTGAGGTGGAAGGACCTAGAGTCTGTCATACAGAGTGAAGTCAGAAAGAGAAAAATACCATATGCTAACACATATATATGGAATCTAAGTACCTGTCTTTTTAATGTTCTCTGTTTCAAAATGTGAAGCATGCCTAGAGCACCTCCACTTCTTACTGAAGTACATAGCTATCTCAAGGAAAAGCACCTGAGCAATCGTTTGAGTTGCAAATTGAACTAGCTACTTTATTTTTTTCTTCATTTTATTTAATCTGAAAAAAACTAGATACTTCATTCACAGAACATTGTTTTGACTTAAAAGAATGACTGACGGGGAACTATGGTTATTCAGACTTGAGTAATTGGCAGACATTTGTTTGAAAAAGAACAAAGTGAGCCTGTCACTTCAAGAAAAACAACTGACAGTATTTACTGCCAATAAGATTTGAGCTTTCAAGTGAAAATTAGAATTGTGTAGAACTTGTGTCTACTACTAGGAGCTTAACAACAGGCTATTATTTAAATGCTTTCTTTGATGAGGCTGATGGTGATATTAAAATATTATATATTGAAATGTACAAATGTTTGGAATATCTGCACAACTCAGTAAAACAGTATTTTCCAAATGATCCATGCATGAGGTTACAAAATCATTATACATAGTGCAACCATTATAATGGTAAAAGACCCATTCTTAGGGCAAGATAAACTAATAGTTTTTAATGTAGCAGAGTATGAAAAGCTCATTGATTTGGTTTCAGATTCCACATTACAAATGACCTTTAAAAAATACCACTTGTCAAGTTTTCTCAGAGTATCAAAGAAAAATATCCACAATCACCTGAAAGGCTATAAATATACACTTCCCTTTCCCAGATACATATTTGGGGGAGCTTAGATTTTCTTCACACACGTCAACAAAAACAACATATGAAAATAGATTAAATGCAAACATAAATATCAGAATCCAGCTGTCTTCCATTAAGCCAAGCATTAAAGAGATTTGCAAAAATGTAACACAATACCACTCTTTCACTAATTTTTTTTTTGTTTTGGAAAATAGTTTTTTTAATTAAAACTATGATCTTATTATGGATTTGCTCTTGTTGCTTTTAAATTAATTGGTATTTTTTAGTTCCTCGATTTGAATTTCTAGTACAGTAAATTTTTTATTAATTTATTTTTATTGGAGTATAGTTGCTCTACAATGTTGTATTAGCTTCTACTGCACAGCAAAATGAGTCTAGTACAGTAAATATTGATAGATATAACACTTACAAACAAAAGCCATGGGGGTCCTCAATAATTTTTTAAAAGATAGAAGGGATCCAGAGACCAAAAAGTGTGAAAACCACTGGCATAGGACTTGAAAGTAATTTACGTACCGAAAGCCAAAACTTACACCATAAACGATAGACAAGAAAGAAAATAGGTGGAAAACCAGACTACACCTCCTATCGCCTTCCCACTCCACTCCCAGACTGGAAGTTGCCTGTCTGGAGATGAAGGAATACTGGAAAGGGAGAAGAGAGGTAAACATGGGTATGAGTTTCTTCTCTCCCTGCTCTATCTCCTTGCTGCCCAAATGAGTAATAAAAATGACAGGAGAGATCTTCCTTAAGACTGAGAATCCAAGAGTGGAGAAAGCTGTGTCCTACTTTGCATCTAAAAGTTGGCCAAGCAGCAACCTCCTCTGTGTGCTCTGCCCACCAATGGTATGGGAGCAAAATAGTAACAACAGGACCAGGTGTTCCAGGCATATGATCTAAGATTGTACACGTTCCACAGGGGCACAGGAGAACATACAAAAATTCCCATTCTCCATAGAAGCTGCAAAAACCATTAAGAATAGGCCTATTTAGATCCAAAGGGACTGGGCAGCTAGGACCAGGAGGATACCTGATAACTGCAGGGCATGGGAAGAGCCCAGACCATGGAAGCCAGAGGCCACTTACCAAAGACTGAACTTGATGAGATTCAACCAGTGCCAGCAGAAGACAGAAGATGGCTGAGGCCAAGGTGTCACCCTCTTACCTCATGTCCAAGACAACCTTGGGAAGAAAGGAGAGAAGAATTCTGAAATTGGCTGGGTTTTTTAAAAATAGAATTAAAATTCCTAAAGTGATGAACCATATCTTAAATTGAGACAGTTACTAAAAACTAAAAAAAGCTACATTTCTGCACAGGTTCTGGATTATGGAATTTATACCCACTATATAAGCATTGTATCCCAGGTTCAATTAGCAACAATGGAGATACATGGAAAAAGAGCAAACAGCCAGGGTCAAGAGTACTGATAAACCACCCCAGTTAAGAAGAGCCAGGAGTGGGGAATTAGCTTTTCTAAGTCTCTCCCATGTAGACATGTGGTTAAACTTTTGTTTGATTCTCTCCTGTTAATCTGTCTCTTCTCAATTTAATACTTAGACCAGCCAGAAGAACCTAGAAGGGTAGAGGGCAATTTCTTCCTACCTAACAGCTGGGATGAGAATGGGATGCAACATTACTGGCTGTACACTACTTGCCCCAAAGCTGTTGCAGTAAGAGATGCTGGGACACCTGACAGAAGCCAGCAGAAGCCGTGTGGCTGGCAGGGTCTTGGTGCTCTGGCCGGGTGTCAGGCCTGAGCCTCCAAGGTGGAAGAGCCGAGTTCAGGACATTGGACCACCAGAAACCTCCTGACCCCACATAATATCAATCAGCAAGAGCTCTCCTAGAGATCTCTGTCTCAACACTAAGACCCAGCTCCACCAAACAGCCAGCAAGCTACAGCGCTGGATGCCCCAGGCCAAACAACTAGCAAGACAGGAACACAGCCCCACCCATTAGCAGAGAGGTTGCCTAAAATCATAAGTTCACAGAAACCCCAAAGCACACCACCGGACATGGCCCTGCCCACCAGAAAGACAAGATCAAGTCCCACCCACCAGAACACAGGCACCAGTCCTCTCCACCAGGAAGCCTACACAAGCCAATCAACCACGCTTTACCCACTGGGGGCAGAAACCAAAAACAACGGGAACTATGAACCTGCAGCCTGTGAAAAGGAGACCCCAAACACAGTAAGTTAAGCAAAATGAGAAGATAGAGAAATACACAGCAGATAAAGGAGCAAGGTAAAAACCCACCAGACCAAACAAATGAAGAGGAAATAGGCAGTCTACCTGAAAAAGAATTCAGAGTAATGACAGTAAAGATGATCCAAAATCTCAGGAATAGAATGGAGAAGATAAAACAAACGTTTAACAAGAACCTAGAAGAACTAAAGACTAAACAAACAATGATGAACAACACAATAAATGAAATTAAAAATTCTCTAGAAGGAATCAATAGCAGAATAACTGAGGCAGAAGAACAGATAAGTGACCTGGAAGATATAACAGTGGAAATAACTGCTGCAGAGCCGAATAAAGAAAAAAGAATGAAAAGAATTAAGGACAGTCTCAGAGACCTCTGGGAAACATTAAATGCATCAACACTTGAATTATAGGGGTCCCAGAAGAAGAAGAGGAAAACAAAGCATCTGAGAAAATATTTGAAGAGATTATAGTTGAAAACTTCCCTAACATGGGAAAGGAAATACTCAATCAAGTCCAGGAAGTGCAGAGAATCCCATACAGGATAAATCCAAGGAGAAACATGCCAAGACACTTCAAACTATCAAAAATTAACTACAAAGAAAAAATACTAAAGAAGCAAGGGAAAAGCAACAAATAACATACAAGGGAATCCCCATAAGGTTAACAGCTGATCTTTCAGCAGAAACTCTGCAAGCCAGAGGGCAGTGGCAGGACATATTTAAAGTGATGAAAGGGAAAAACCTACAACGAAGATTACTCTACCCAGCAAGGATGTCATTTAGATTCGACGGAGAAATTAAAACCTTTACAGACGAGCAAAAGTTAAGAGAATTCAGCACCACCAAACCAGCTTTACAACAAATGCTAAAGGAACTTCTCCAGGCAGGAAACACAACAGAAGGAAAAGCCCTACAAAAACAAACCGAGAACAATTAGGAAAATGGTAATAGGCACATACATATCGATAATTACCTTAAATGTAAATGGATTAAATGCTCCAACCAAAAGACATAGATTTGCTGAATGGATACAAAAACAAGACCCGTATATATGCTGTCTACAAGAGACCCACTTCAGACCTAGGGACACACAGAGACTGAAAGTGAGGGGACGGAAAAAGATATTCCATGCAAATGGAAATCAAAAGAAAGCTGAAGCAGCAATTCTGATATCAGACAAAATAGACTTTAAAATAAAGACTATTACAAGAAACAAAGAGGACACTACATAATGATCAAGGAATCAATCCAGAAGAAGATGTAACAATTGTAAATATTTATGCACCCAACATAGGAGCACCTCACTACATAAGGCAAATACAACAGCCATAAAAGGGGAAATTGACAGTAACAAAATAATAGGGGGACTTTGACACCCCACTATCCCCAATGGACAGATCATCCAAAATGAAAATAAATAAGGAAACACAAGCTTTAAATGACACATTAGACAAGATGGACTTAATTGATATTAATAGGACATTCCATCCAAAAACAACAGAATACACTTTCTTCTCAAATGCTCATGGAACATTCTCCAGGATACGTCATATCTTGGGTCACAGATCAAGCCTCAGTAAATTAAAGAAAACTGAAATTATATCAAGTATCTTTTCCAACCACAGCGCTATGAGACTACATATCAACTACAAGGAAAAAAACTGTAAAAAATACAAACACATAGAAGCTAAACAATACGCTACTAAATTACCAAGAGATCACTGGAGAAATCAAACAGGAAATGAAAAAATACCTAGAAACAAATGACAATGAAAACACAATGAACCAAAACCTATGGGACGCAGCAAACGCAGTTCAAAGAAGGAAGTTTATAGCTATACAATCCTACCTCAAGAAACAAGGAAAGGGCTTCCCTGGTGGCATGGTTGCTGGGAATCTGTCTGCCAGGGCAGGGGACACAGGTTCGAGCCCTGGTCTGGGAGGATCCCACATGCCACAGAGCAGCTGGGCCCGTGCGCTGCAGCTACTGAGCCTGTGCTCTGGAGCCCGCGAGCCACAACTACTGAGCCCACGTGACACAACTACTGAAGCATGCATGCCCAGAGCCCGTGCTCCGCAACAAGAGAGGCCATGGCAATAAGAGGCCCATGCACCACAATGAGGAGTGGCCCCCATTCGCCTCAGCTGGTTAGGGTACGCACGCAGCAATGAAGACCCAACGCAGCAAACAATAAATAAATTAATTAATTAAAAAAAAGAAACAAGGAAAATACAAATCAACAACCTAACCTTACACCTAAAGCATTAGATAAAGAAGTACAAAAAAAAAACCCAAAGTTAGCAGAAGGAAAGAAATCATAAAGATCAGATCAGAAACAAATGAAAAAGAAGTGAAGGAAATAATAGCAAAGATCAATAAAACTAAAAGCTGGTTCTTTGAGAAGATAAATAAAATTGATAAGCCATTAGCCAGATTCATCAAGAAAAAAAGGGAGAAGACTCAAGTCAATAGAATTAGAAATGAAAAAGGAGAAGTAACAACTGACACTGCAGAAATACAAAGGATCATGAGACATTACTACAAGCAACTCTATGCCAATAAAATGGACAACCTGGAAGAAATGGACAAATTCTTAGAAAGGCACAACCTGCCAAGACTGAATCAGGAAGAAATAGGAAATATGAACAGACCAATCACATGCACTGAAATTGAAGCTGTGATTAAAAATCTTCCAACAAATAAAAGCCCAGGACCAGATGGTTTCACAGGTGAATTCTATCAAACATTTAGAAAAGAGCTAACACCAATTCTTCTCAAACTCTTCCAAAATATAGCAGAAGAGGAACACTGACAAACTCATTCTACAAGGCCACCATCACCCTGTTACCAAAACCAGACTAAGATGTCACAATAAGGAAAACTAGAGGCCAATATCACTGATGAATATAGATGCAAAAATCCTCACAACATACTAGCAAACAGAATCCAACAGCACATTAAAAGGATCATACACCATGATCAAGTGGGGTTTATCCCAGGAATGCAGGGATTCTTCAATGTATGCAAATCAATCAATGTGATACACCATATTAACAACCTGAAGGATAAAAACCATATGATCATCTCAATAGATGGAGAAAAAGCTTTCAACAAAATTCAACACCGATTTATGATTAAAAACTCTCCAGAAAGTGGGCACAGAGGGAACCTACCTCAACATAATAAAGGCCATATATGACAAACCCACAGCCAACATTGTTCTCAATGGTGAAAAACTGAAACCATTTCCTCTAAATCAGGAACAAGACAAGGTTGCCCACTCTCACCACTATTATTCTACACAGTTTTGGAAGTTTTAGTCATAGCAGTCAGAGAAGAAAAAGAAATAAAAGGAATCCAAATTGGAAAAGAAGAAGTAAAACTGTCACTGTTTGCAGATGACATGATACTATACATAGAGAATCCTAAAGATGCTACCAGAAAACTACTAGAGCTAATAAATGAATTGGTAAAGTAGCAGGATACAAAATTAATGCACAGAAATCTCTTGCATTCTTACACACTAATGACTAAAAATCTGAAAGAGGAATTAAGGAAACACTCCCATTTATCACTGCAACAAAAAGAATAAAATATCTAGGAATAAACCTACATAAGGAGACAAAAGACCTATATGCAGAAAACTATAAGACACTGATGAAACAAATTAAAGATGATACAAACAGATGGAAAGATACACCATGCTCTTGGATTGGAAGTATCAGCATTGTGAAAATGACTGTACTACCCAAAGCAATCTACAGATTCAATGCAATCTCTATCAAACTACCAATGGCATTTTTCACAGAATTGGAACAAAAATTTCACAATTTGTATGGAAACACAAAAGATCCCAAATAGCCAAAGCAATCTTGAGAAATAAAAACGGAGCTGTAGGAATCAGGCTCCCTGACTTCAGACTATACTACAAAGCTACAATTATCAAGACAGTATGGTACTGGCACAAAAACAGAAATATAGATCAATGGAACAGAATAGAAATCCCAGAGATAAACCCATGCACCTATGGTCCCCTTATCTTTGACAAAGGAGACAAGAATATACAGTGGAGAAAAGACAGCCTCTTCAATAAGTGGTGCTGGGAAAACGGGATAGCTACATGTAAAAGAATGAAATTAGAACACTCACTAACACCATAAGCAAAAATAAGCTCAAAATGGATTAAAGATCTAAATGTAAGGCCAGACACTATAAAACTCTTAGAGGAAAACATAGGCAGAACACTTTATGACACAAATCACAGCAAGATTCTTTTTGACCCACCTCCTCTAGAAATGGAAATAAAAACAAAAATAAACAAATGGGACCTAATGAAACTTAAAAGTTTTCGCACAGCAAAGGAAACCATAAACAAGATGAAAAGACAACCCCCAGAATGGGAGAAAATATTTGCAAACAAAGAAACTGACAAAGGATTAATCTCCAAAATATACAAGCGGCTCATGCAGCTCAATATCAAAAAACCAACAACCCAATCCCAAAGTGGGTGGAAGACCTAAATAGACATTTCTCCAAAGAAGATATACAGATTGCCCACAAACACATGAAAGGATGCTCAACATTACAAATCATTAAAGAAATGAAAATCAAAACCACAATGAGGTATCACCTCACACGGGTCAGAATGGCCATCATCCAAAAATCTACAAACAATAAATGCTGGAGAGGGTGTGGAGAAAAGGGAAACCTCTTGCAGTGTTGGTGGGAATGTAACAGCCACTATGGAGAATAATATGGAGGTTCCTTAAAAAACTAAAAATAGAACTACCATATGACCCAGCAATCCCACTACTGGGCATAGATCCTGAGAAAACCATAATTCAAAAAGAGTCATGTACCACAATGTTCACTGCAGCTCTATTTACAATTGCCAGGACTTGGAAGCAACCTAAGTGTCCATCGACAGATGAATGGATAAAGAAGATGTGGCACATATATACAATGGAATATTACTTAGCCATAAAAAGAAACGAAATTGAGTTATTTGTAGTGAGATGGATGGACCTAGAGTCTGTCATACAGAGTGAAGTAAGTCAGAAAGAGAAAAACAAATACCATATAATACTGTATGCTAACACATATATATGGAATCTAAAAAAAAAAAGGTCATGAAGAACGTAGGGGCAAGACAGGAATAAAGACGCAGACCTACTAGAGAATGGACTTGAGGACACAGGTAGGGGGAAGGGTAAGCTGGGACAAAGTGAGAGAGTGGCATGGACATATATACACTACCAAATGTAAAATAGATAGCTAGCAGGAAACAGCCGCATAGCACAGGGAGATCAGCTCGGTGGTTTGTGACCACCTAGAGGGGTGGGATAGGGAGGGTGAGAGGGAGGAAGACGTAAGAGGGAAGAGATATGGGGATATATGTATATGTATAGCTGATTCACTTTGTTATAAAGCAGAAACTAACACACCATTGTAAAGCAATTATACTCCAATAAAGATCTTAAAAACTATTAAAAAAAAAAAAAAAAGAACTACCGTATGACCCAGCAATCCCACTACTGGGCATATACCCTGAGAAAACCATAATTCAAAAAGAATCATGTACCACAATGTTCATTGAAGCTCTATTTACAATAGCCAGGACATGGAAGCAACTTAGGTGTCCATCAACAGATCAGTGCATAAAGAAGATGTGGTACATATACATAATGGAATATTACTCCACCATAAAAAGAAACGAGATTGAGTTATTTGTAGTGAGGTGGATGGACCTAGAGTCTGTCATACAGAGTGAAGTAAGTCAGAAAGAGAAAAACAAATACCATACACTAATACATATATATGGAATGTAAAAGAAAAAATGGTTCTAATGTACCTAGCGGCAGGACAGAAATAAAGACACAGACGAAGAGAATGGACTTGAGGACACGGGGAGAGGGAAGGGTAAGCTGGGACGAAGTGAGAGAGTGGCATTGACATTTATACACTACCAAATGTAAAACAGATAGCTAGTGGGAAGCAGCTGCATAGCACAGGGAGATCAGCTCGGTGCTTTGAGACCACTTGGAGGGGTGGGATAGGGAGGGTGGGAGGGATACACAAGAGGGAGGAGATATGGGGATATCGGTATACGTATAGCTGATTCACTTTGTTATACAGCAGAAACTAACACAACATTGTAAAGCAATTATACTCCAATAAAGATGTTAGAAAAAAAGAAGAGCCGTGGGTAGGCATGGTGATTTACTAGGCATGAGTCTGCAGACAGAGCACATCTGCAGATTTTCCTCCTCCCACAAAATAATCTGTTCCATCCTATGGTGGACACACCCTAAGAGGTATGCCCTTGTATGATATTGCCTTGAGTGTGGGCTGAACCTGTAGATATGTTAGGATATTTGTTCTCTTGATTAGCACACCCACATTCAATCTGTCAAGAATCCCGTTGGCTCTATCTTCAATTCTACCTAAAACCAACCACTTCTCGCCAATTCCACGGCTGCCACCCTGCTCTGAGATAGCATCATCTTTATCTGCCATATCTTCCCTGCTTCCCCCCCACCCCCCCACCCCCATTCTCTATAATCTGCTGTCAGCTCAACACCCAAAATAACCTTTTTACACATTAAGTCAGAACACTCTTCTGTTAAAAGTCCTTTGAAATGTCTCCTTTTCAGTCAGAGTTCACAGTCCTATGTGACCTGATGTTCATTGCCTTTGAGACCTCAGTTCCCCTGTCCCCCAATGTGACAGCTGCACCGACTTCCTTGCTATCGTAGAGCCTCTGTGTTCCCTCAGATGTCCACATGGCTGACTCCTGCAATTTATCTGGGTCCCTGCTCAAATATCTGGGTCCCTGCTCAAATACCATCTTTTTTAAAAGGCCAACACCAGCAACCTTACAGAAAGTTCACCCTTCCCAGCCCTCCTGATTCCCATCACCCTGGTCTAATTTTTGCTTTGCCATAGCACCTATTATCTTAAAACTAACTATATAATTTACTGATTTTACTGTATGTGTTGTCTTGTACTACTCAAATAAGCTTCATGAAGCCAAGTGTATTTGTTTTCTTTCATCAATGTATCCCCACATTTACGTGTCTAATCTCTGACACATAATAGGTGCTCAATAAATACTTGTTGAATTAATTAATTATTAGGAATAAATAACTGGGGAAGAAAAAAAGGCAAAGGATGATAGTTTTAACATGGCATATTTTTGTTTACATTTAAGTGTTAGAAAAAAGTATAACTTTTTACAAATCAATAAATTCGATAGGGACTTCCCTGGTGGTGCAGTGGATAAGTCTCCGCACTCTCAATGCAGGGGGCCTGGGTTCAATCCCTGGTCAAGGAACTAGATCCCACATGCATGCTGCAACTAAGAGTTCGCATGCCACAACTAAGGAGCCCGCCTGCCACAACTAAGACCCAGTGCAACCAAATAAATAAATAATGAAAATATTGTAAAATAAATAAATAAATTTGATAAACAAAGATATGTATTTCCCCCATCATGCAAAGACTTACAATGCTATGTCTCTCTTCTAAATAACAAGAAACAAGTTTAGGCTTTAAATAATAATGAATTCCTAATAAAGAAGTAAAATTAGCAAAATAAATTTTAAATGTAAGACCAAAAAAACCTCTAGCCTTTAAGTAGTGCTTTCTATTTACCAGACTATTCCTATAAATTACCCAGACAACAATACTAATCTTCTAGCTTCCTTTACAGATGAAGAAATGGGTATGGAAAGGTCAGATAACTTTCCCAAAGTCACACAAGAAGCAAAGTCAAAAATGTGAGATTTGAACCCAGATTTAAATTTACCTTATACCTAACATCATTCTTCATTCTTTACAACACACGCCAGTTAAGAATGGAGACCTGAGCCAGATTCCACTCAAATCCTAGAGCTAACCTTAGGTTAATCATATTATTTCTCTGTGCCTCAATTTATTCATCTGTTAAATGGAGATAATAGTACATTCTCACACAATTGTTGAGACAAAGAAATGACTTAATGAACACATATAGACTCAACAAACATTAGCTGTTACCATTATTATCATTATTATTATAATTACCTCAAGGAAGTAATAATAGCAAATAATTGTTCTTTTCAGAACCCCTTTAGTGTCTGTTCATTTTATATTTCCTTCCTTACACCTTCTCAGTCATTACTGTTCGGTGCCCTAAAGAATGATGAGTATTCCACAATTCTTATTGCTTTTATCAAATGTACTGAATTCCAGGGATTTCTTTCAGGACTCTTCTGATTTCTAAGACATAATACCCATTTGTATAAATTATCATACAAGTAAAAAGTGTTTTATATTAAAGAAATATAAAAGTCATTTCTCTGGTTCTAATTCTACCTCATTTTCTATAAATTTACTTGGATAGAATTATTAAATAACTACTAAAACATCTTATATAGTAAATTGGAGTATTCCCACATGCCATCTGAAGTCTCTTCTTTTCATTTTAAAAAAAAAAAAGAGTGTTAAGATTTTTCTAGATTCAGCTCAAACTAAAATTTTTCAGGGAGCATTGTATGAGTCCCATCAGTTCTTTGAGGATCAAATAGAAATTAATCAAGATAGTCCTTAAAGTCTCATGAAGGATATGGACCTCTAATACTGAGAATTAAGACAGTGAAGATCTATTTCAGTTATAAACATTGACTAATAGGGATCAGTTCCAAAGTTTGTCATAAAATGTTCTCTGTAAAATGATTTCCATTATAACATTTGAAATATATTCCCACAGAAGGGGGGAAAAAAACCTCAATTTAAAACTTTTGGCAAAGACAGAGGTAAGATATGTCCCAAACCAAAAAATATTTTTGCTTTAAATATACTAACTGGCAATTTATTTTTCCTTTTGAAGATTGTGTATAATTTCCCACAAATTTTTTTTTCACCTTTACCATCCAAGCTTCCTCATTCAACAAACATTCACATTCATGGACCAAGTACTGCTATAGGTAAGATGAATACGATTACATCCGTACCCTCTGGTAGATTGGGCAAAAATATTTCTCTTCTCCAACAGAATCACTGTCTACTTCGATACACTCCAAATCAAAAATGTATCAACTGAAACACTTCAGAGAGTAGGAAATCAATCAAATCTGTACTTGATTAATTTAGTATTTTAAAAACCTATACATCAAATTTGCATATAAAAAGGTGTGTTGTATTTCAATTATATTCTTATGCATCTGGGGAAAGTTTTTCCTTTTCAGAATATAAAGTTTTCAATATTCAGTATAGATGTTTATTATATAAAACCAGAGCCAGAGGGTAGGTTGGTAGAGCCATTATATATCCTGACTTTTTCATGTTATTATTCACACATTCATTTATACACTCACGTACAATAATAAATGAATGTATTTCATTTTAAACCTAGGGTTTCAAATTCTTTTCCCATCTAGGTTACTAAAGAATATTGAGTAGAGTTCCCAATGCTATACAGTGGGTCCTTGTTGGTTATCTATTTTAAATATAGTAGCGTGTATATGTCAATAGATGTATGTATATGTATAACTGAATCACTTTGCTGTACACCTGAAAATAACACAACATTGTTAATCAACTATACTCCAATATAAAATAAATAAAAATTTTGAAATGTAAAATAAAATCTAGGGTTAAACACAGGCTTAAATAATAGGGTAACAGCGCCACCTCGTGGACTCATAAAAATTGGATGCTTGTCATTTTCATTCCATTAAGTTTTGCATACACATAAGCTTATCTTTTCAGTGATACAGGTATTAATAATATTTAGTGCACTAGAGTAAATGTCTGACATCATGGAAGACCTATAAAGTATATTATAGGGGGAAATAAAGAAAAACAAGTAAAGAGAATTTTAGCAAGTGATCATTTTCAGCTTATGTTAATATGTCCAATATAAAAGCATTAGATATTTTACAAATATTAGCTTATAAATACTATAAAACAGTAATAAGATCTTTCATTTTAATGTACTATATTTCTATATTATATATTAAATAATCTCTTGCATAAAGGCATGCAAGCCAAAAAAAAAATTTTTTAAGGCCTTATTAGAAAACAGATTAAACCAAAGACCAAGGATCGCAAGTCGTCTGAGAAGGGAAAAAAGAAAGTCAAGTTTTGAGATGTTAAATAGTGAAACATGAATGCAACATCTCACCAACAAGCACAGTTCTCCAACAAAGGCAAGCAATCACTCTTGAGGTAATGGAGGCCAATTTAAGATCACTGAACACCTGGCGACTCCAGTTTGTCATGCTAAACCCTAAAAGGCTCAGCAGGTTGCTTGCTAATCTCCCAATATGTGTTACAGACATTTCATGAAGTCATTTACTTAATAGTACCCCAGCTCCAAAATTTGACTCACCATCACCTCAAAGCTCGTTAGTCCTACTTACATTTTCAGTGTCCCTCACTCTGCTCCTGTGTTATCATCCCTCTTCATCTAGCTTAAATTCCATGGCAAATCAGCATAATCTCTCCCATTCATATGTGCCCTCTCCCTTTTGTCACTTTGTTTACTTTCTTGGCAAACCCCAACCTTAGTTATTTCCAACTCTTGGTCAGCTTTACACCTACACCTATGCAGCTGAGCTTGGAGTGGAGAAAATATACAGTCGTGACTTTTTTTTATTTAAACCAATTTAAATTCATTACAAGAACTGAAGTGGACCCCTAAAGTGGCCCGGGAATCCTACTACATTTCCTAGTCTATTCACACTCTCTCCTAATTATATCTCCTCCTCTCTCCTCAACTATCCAACACTCCCTCCCTCATCCTCACTCTCAGTTGATGACTTTGCTTTCTATTACTCTGAAAAAAGGGAACAAATTAATAGAAGAGACTCTTCAAAAGTTCACACCAGCACATCATTCACTTACCAGTATCTGTACCCTGCTACTCCTGCTTCAGTGGATGAAAAATTGCTTGAACTACCATTTAGACTAACTCCTACTTTGTGCACAAGATCCCACCTCATCAACCAAGAAATTTACTAACTCTCTCCTGTATAATCAATTTTTTCATTTCTACTGGATATTTCCCATCAATACAAAAACACTTTACATTCTCCCATGCTTAAAAAAAAACCCACCCTTGATCCTACATTGCTCTGAGGTACTGCCCCATTTCTCATCCCCTTTATAGTAAAACTCCTCAGATGAGTCATCTAAATCCATTGTCACCAACTCTGCCCCTCCCATTCTCTCTGAAACTATTCTTTTTTTTTAAATTTATTTTATTAAAGTATAGTTGATCTACAATGCTGTGTTAGTTTCTGGTGTACAGCAAAGTGGTCAGTTACATATATATATTTTTTTCTTTTTCACATTCTTTTCCATTATGGTTTATCACAGGGTATTGAATATAGCTCCCTGTGCTATACAGTAGGACCTTGTTGTTTATCCATTCTATTCATAATAGTTTGTAGTTTGCATCTTCTAATCCCAATTCCCAATCCATCCCTCCACTGCCCCTCTCCCCCTTGGCAACCGTAAGTCTGTTCTCTGTGTCTGTGAGTCTGTTTCTGTCTGAACTTATTCTTAACAAGGTCCCAAATGACCTCCACAGAGCAAATCCAATAGTCATTTCTCAACTCCCATCTTACTTGTACCATGAACAGCTGATCATTCCCTCTTATTTGAAAAGCTTTCTTCTTGCCTTTCAGGATACCACACTTCTCATTACCTCACTTCTCAGTCCCCTTGGCTGGTTCCTGGTATTTTTCCTGTGGACCTGCCCAAGGGTTCAGTCTTTGATCCTATTTTCTATCTATACTTTGTCCCTTGGTATTAGCATCCAATCTCAGGGCTTTAAGCACCACCATGACAGCTCCCACATTTGTTTCTCCAGCCCAGACCTTTCCCCAGAACATGCGCATATAGTGATCTCCCCACTCAACAATTCTACTTGGATGTCTAAAAGGCGTCTCAAACTTAACACAGACAAAACTATCTTCCTGAGTGCTCCTCCCACCAAAGCTGCTACTCCTTAGTCATCTCCATCTCAGCAAATAATCAAAAAAGCTTGAAGCCATTTTTCTCATACCCCTTCGCCCTTCCTCTTATATCCTATGTCCAATCTGTCCTCAAATACTATCAGTTCTACTGTAAAAATCTGTTCAGAGTTGAATCGTTTATTTACTCCACTGGTCACTAAGCCAACACTGTTCTCTCATTGTATTATTGCACTAGCTTAACTGGTGTACCTGCTCCAACCCTATTCCCCACCACTGTTCTGTCTCTCTTCTCAGTACAGCTTCAAGAAAGAACATGTAAGTCCAAAGTCATATCATGTCATTCCTCTACACAAAACTCTCCAGCAGTTACCGAGGTTACTCAAACAAACAAAATAAAACCTAAAAACCATACGATGACTTATAAGGCCCTAGGTAGCCTATTACCTTTCTAACTTCACTTCCTATTTGCTTACCCCACTCCAGCCAAACTGGTCTCATTTCTGCTCCTTGACTACATCAAGTATATGAGTTATTGATTGCTGAATAACAAATTATCCCCAAATTTACTGACTTAAAACAACCGTATCTCACACACTTTCTGTAGGTCAGGAATCCAGGTAGAGCTTAGCTGGATTCTCTGCTTCAGCGTCTCTGACAGAACTGCAATCAACAGCTGGGGCTGTAATCATCTCAAGGCTCGGCTTGTTAAAGATTCACTTCCAAGCTCACTCACCTGGCCGTTGACAGGATTCAGTGGCCTTTTGGTCTGACAGCCCCAGTTCCTTAATGGACGTTGGCCAGAGGCCACTCTCTGTTCTTTGCCACACAGGCCTCTCCAGCATAGGAGCTTGCTTCATCAAAGCAAGCAATCCAAAAAGGCAAGAGAAAGAATGGGAGCAAGACACAGATCAGAGTCTTTTATAACCTAACCCCAGAAGTGACATCTCATCCCTTTGCCACTCCAGGGAAGGGGACTGCATAACGGAGGGAGTGACACGAGGTGGGGATCATTAAGAGCCTTGTAAAATGCTGGCTACCACACAGGTCTGGTGCCACTCAGGAAGCACTGGTTGCATAGAACATTCTTCCACATATCAGCATGTTTCACTCCCTCACCTTCAAGTCTTTGACCTCATGTCACCTTCTCAGTGACATCTTTTTAATATTACAATTCCTACCCCCCAAACACTCCTCATCCCCTTCTTTATTTTTCTCCACAGCACTTAACTGACTTTAACGTACCATATAATTTATTTACTGTGGTTGATTTCTATTTTGTCAACTTAGCTAAGCTAGTACTGCATTTCCACTTCCTTCCCTGAAGAGTTCCAAGATAGCATGGACCACAGAGACATTCTGCCTGAGATTTGGTAGGTGGAAGTGAAGCAGAAGTCCTCTACTTTTACACGCGGAAGGCCAGTGCAGGGCACGAGGCAGTGTTGCAGATCATGCACGTTGTCACCTCTTCTGCCAACACATCCGGTAGGTGTTGGGTAGCAGTCAGGTCCAAACCTTCAACGCCTGCCAGATCTTCTCTTCCAATCTCAGCAACTCTTGAGTCTGTGGCAAAGGACTAGCCCCTCCTGCAGATCACCTCCATCGTCAAAGTTGAACCCTGGGAACCAGGGAGAAGTCAGCGCAGATTCCAATCCATTCTCACGGGTTCCAGTTCATCCTTGCCAGTTTTCCTTGCTTCCTCCACTTGACAATTGTGATTTGACCTTTTGCTAGTAGTTCTGCTCCTCTGATAGAACTCTAATATCCATTTATGTGTGTTTTCTTCCAATAAAACAGAAGCTCTGTGAGTAAAAAATAGTGTCTGTTTTGTTTACTGCTCTTGCCCCAGCACCTAGAACAGGGCCTGGTACATAGTACAACTTTTTAAGACATAAGGCACTAAGAATAAATATTAAGGGTGGCAAGAAAAGGAAAAGACTAATCGATGTTCTAGAAGCAAGGTTCCTGTAAAAATTAAAAACTGGAATGTGTCTTAATGGATGGATAGGAAGGAAATACAGTCTACACTATGAAATAGCATGAAAAAAATCGAGATGAGCGTGCTAAGTGTAACATACACTGTATGTTGTCAGGGATTAGGAATCTGACCTGGGGAAGCCATTATCATTTCTGTAGCAAGTGACTAACCTGGAGAAAATGTTATTTCAGGAAATTTATCTTCCAGGAATATACTCAGTTGATTGGAAAGGGAGAATCAGAAAAGTAGGGATACAAATCACACATGTTGTCTTAGATTACTAGTATGACAATAGAGAAAAGGAAAAGGTAAATATAAAAATAATTGTTAAAAGGTTATAACATGGCAACTGTAGAAATCATTAGTGCTATTTATTGATTTCTGATTCTCCTCCTAAACACATAGTAGGGTTCCATTTCCCCACCTTTTTGAAGTTATGCATGGCCATGAAACTTGCTTTAGTCCCAGAAATATGAAGCAACATGACAAGTGCCACTTCAAAATGGAAGACTTTAATAACAAGTGTGATTCTTTACCTTCCCTTCTCCCTTCATGTTGCCTAGAAATATTACAAATGGTGAAGGTTTCATTAGTCTGAGTCTCTAAATGGCCAAGAGCATTACAAGAAACAAACCTTTGTGGTTTTAAGCCACAAAGACTTTGGATTGTTCGTAACTGCAACACAACCTCACCCATTCTGATTGTGGCAGTTTTAACTGGTGTCGACAAATATTTACATTCCCCTCTTTAAGAGATGGAGCTTAATTTCCCTCCCTTTTTGTGTGAGCTGAAGTTAATAACTCATTTCTAACAAGTGATGGCATGTAACTTCTCAGACTAGGTCTGAGAAAAACATTAGGACTGTCTCTTGGATCACTCACTTTGGGGAAAACCAAACTGCTATAACTTGAGGACACTCAAGCAGACCTATGGAGATCCACATGCTGAGGAGTTGAGGCCTCCTGCCAACTATTAGCATTAGCTTGCCAAGCTCAGGAGTGAGCCACCTTGGAAGAGGATCCTACAGCCCCAGGCAACGTCCGGAATGCAACCTCAAGAGATACACTAACACAGCTTAGCTGCTCTTGAATTCCTGATCTGCAGAAATTGTACAAGATGATAAATGCTTACTGTCTTAATCCACCATGCTTTAGGCTAATTTGATACACAGCAATAGATAGCAAATACATTGAATGATATAGAAACACACTAAAATTGAACACTGAGGATAGAATGAAATCAAAGATAGTTCCTAGGCTTTGAGCTTTGAAAAATTTGGAAAAATTGTGATATCACTGACTGTAAGTTATTTAATTCCATTGTATTTTTGAGGCAAGAGCCATGTCTGCTCAACAAACATTTGCTGGAGTCTTATAAATGTTTAACAAATGAAAAAAGTGTTCAGAACTGAAAAAAATATTCCACTACAGATAGGGGAGTACTCTCATCTCCTCTTGTCTAGACACTATACTTCTATTACAATTTTGTTCCCAGTAGTACCACATTGCTAGTACACAACAACTGCAAGTTTAAGTTCCCAAAGTATTTTAAGATGAAAGTAAGCCCACAGGCAATTTCCTGACTATATTTCCTCCCACTTATCTCAACAGTCATATGAGAGATGTGCAGTTATGCTACTTTTGTTTCCCTGATGATTACCATAGTTTCTAAACTAAAACCCTAAAAGGAAAAAGGGAGAAGTAGTATAGTTGAAGAATGAGTATTCTATAATGAATGGTTTCAGTTCATGTATCAAATGCAGAATTGAAATATTTTCCAGCCATCGTTTTATCAGTCTAACAGCTTCACCTCACAGTCTACCTTTAAAATCCTTAAACTAACCTTTATTTACAATCAATTTTTAATCCTTCTATCTATTACCACATTATCTCTCCTGAGAACTCACTCTAAGCCTCAAAGATTTGGCTTGAACAGTGGCTAAATCCATTAGGTATGATCTCGGAATCCCACCAAATTTAGAAATATTGCCATCTTAGCCACAAATTTCACACTAACAGTAGACAAAAACCATCACTAAAGCACCACTTGTTAAAATGAAAACAGACTAGAAAGTTATGATTTTTATTAAACTTTATTTTTAAATTGTTTCAGATTTACAGAAAAGTTACAAAAATGGTACAGGGAGTTCCCAGACACCTGTCATCCAACCTCCCCTATTGTTAACATCTTATAATACCGTGTACATCTGTCACAACTAAGAAACCAACACTGGCACATTACTATTAACTAAATTCCACACTTCATTCAAATTTCATCAGTTTTCCATTAATGTCCTTTTTCTGCTGGAGGATCCCAGCCAGGATACAACATTACACTTAGTCATTATGTCTCATCTCCTCTGGTGTGACAGTTTCACAAACTTTCTTTTTCATGACCACAACAGTTTGAGTACAGTTTAGGGAATTAGTAGAAGGTCCACCAATTTGATTTTGTCTGATGTTTTTCTCCTGAGTAGACTGGGGTTAGAGCTTTGCGTAAGAATAACACAGAAGGAGGTGAAGTGTTCTTCTCATCACATCTTATCAGGGTACACACTATCAATATGACTTACCACTGATGTTGATATTGATTACCTGGCTTAGGTAGTATTTGCTAGATTTCTCTACTGTAAAGTTATGCTTTCCCCCTCTTCCCTTACCCTACCCTTTGAAAGCAAGTCACTAAGCACAGCCCACACTCAAGATGGTGTTGGGGTAGGAAAGGGGGATTAAACTTTATCTCCTGGAGAGAAGTGACTTTTTAAAATAAATATAAAACTTACTCAATTCCTGAAATACATACTGAGTACCTCAAAGCATTTGCTAATGCAATTTAGTGCCCATTTAATGTGAATCACTCTGCTAGGCACGTCAAATAATAGTTAGAAACTGACCTGCATCATGAGGAGTTTATAATATAGTGGAGAAAATATATGACAAGAAAAATGCTAGTTAAGTACTATAATGCTAGTTAAGTCACAAAAAGGGAAAAATCAAATTCAGTTGGAGTTATGAAAAGTTTCATAGAACAAGAGATATTTAAGCAAGGTATTTAAAGCTGAGTATAATTTTGACAGATGGAAATTCAACAACCATTTATGATTTTAAAAATCTCAGAAAAGTGGGTATAGAGGGAATGTACCTCAATATAATAAAAGCCATATATATCAATCCCATACCTAATATCATACAGTGAAAAGCTAAAAACTTTTCATCTAATATCAGGAACAAGACAAGGATGCCCACTCTCACCACTTTTGTTCAACATAGTATTTGAAGTCCTAGTCAGAGCAATTAGGCAAGAAAAAGAAATAAAAGGTATCCAAATTGGAGAGAAGTAAAACTGTCACTATTTTAGATGACATGATTTAATATATAGAAAACCCAAAGATTCCTCCAAAAAATTGTTAGAACTAATAAACGAATTCAGTAAAGTTGCAGAATACAAAATCAATATACAAAAATCTGTTACATTTCTATATGTTAATAACAAACTATTGGAAAAAGAAATTAAGAAAACAATCCCATTTACAATTGCATTAAAAAGAATAAAATACCTAGGAATAAATGCAACAAGGAGGTGAAAGACCTATACACTGAAAACTATAATACACTGATGAAAGAAACTGAAGACACAAACAAATGGAAAGATTATCCATGCTCATGGATTGGAAGAATACTGTTATAACATCCATACTATGCAAAGCAATCTACAGATTCAATGAAATCCTTACCAAAATTCCAATGGCATTTTTCACAGAAATAGAACAACAAACCTAAAATTTGTATGAAATCACAAAAGACCCCAAATAGCCAGAGCAATCTTGAGAAAGATGAACAAAGCTGAAGGCATCATGCTCCTTGATTTCAAACTATACTACAAAGCTCTAGTGATCAAAAGAGCATAGTGTTGGCACAGAAAGAGACACATAGATCAATAGAACAGAATAGAGATCCCAGAAATAAACCCACACATATACAATTAGTTAATTTATGACACAGGAGCCAAGAATATACAATAGGGAAAGGACAGTCTCTTCAATAAATGGTGGTGGGAAAACTGGAAAACCACATGCAAAAGATTAAAAATAGGCCACTATCTTACACCATACACAAAAATGAACTCACAATGGATTAAAGACTTGAATGTAAGACCTGAAACCATAAAACTCCTAGGAGAAAACATAGGTGGTAAGCTCCTTGACATCATTGACATTGGTAATGATTTTTTTTTTTTCAGTGCCATACAGCATGTGGGAACTTAGTTCCCTGACCAGGGGTTGAACACATGCCCCCTGCATTGGAAACACATAGTTTTAACCACTAGACCACCAAGGAAGTCCCTTGGAGATGATTTTTTGAAACTGACCCCAAAACTACAGGCAATAAAAGCAAAAATAAACAAGTGGGGCTACAACAAACTAACAAGTTTTGGCACAGCAAAGGAAACCATCAACAAAATGAAAAGGCAGCCTACTGAATGGGAGAAAGTATTTGCAAATCATATATCCTGCTAAGGAGCTAATATCCAAAATATATAAAAACTCATACAACTCAATAGCAAAAACAAACAATCCATTAAAAACAAAAAATGGGCAGGGGCTTCCCTGGTGGTGCAGTGGTTGAGAGTCTGCCTGCCGATGCAGGGGACACGGGTTCGTGTCCCAGTCCGGGAAGATCCCACATGCCGCAGAGTGGCTAGGCCCGTGAGCCATGGCCGCTGAGCCTGCGCGTCCTGAGCCTGTGCTCCACAACGGGAGAGGCCACAACAGTGAGAGGCCTGCATGCCGAAAAAAAAAGGGCAGAAGATCTAAATAGACATTTTTCCAAAGACATGCAAACAGCCAAGAGGCACTTGAAAGGATGCTCAATGTCACTAGTCAGCAGGAAATGTATATCAAAAATATAATGAGATATCACCTCACACATGTTAGTATGGCTATTATCAAAAAGACAAGGAATAACAAGTGTTGGTAAGAATGTGGAGAAAAGGGAACCCTCATGCACTGTTGGTGGGAATGTAATTGGTGTGTAGCCACTATGGAGAACAGTATGAGGGTTCTTCAAAAAAATTAAAAGTAGAACTAGAGGGTGATCCAGCAATTCCACTCCTTGGTATTTACTCAAAGAAAACAAAACACTAACTCAAAAAGATATATGCACCCCCATGTTCACTGAAGGGTTATTTTTAACAGCCAAGATATGGAAACAGCCTAAGTGTCCACTGATGGATGAATAAAAAAAGAAGATGTGGTACACACACACACACAAAGGAATACTATTATGCCATAAAAAAGAATGAAATCTTGCCATTTGTGACAACATGGATGGATCTTGAGGGTATTATGTTAAATGCAATACATTGGACAGAGAAAGACAAACACTGTATGATCTCACGTATATGTGGAATCAAAAAAACAACCACCACCGCCACCACCCATAGACTCATAATATAAACTCCAAGTTATAAAATAAGTAACTCCTGGAGTCACTACAACATAGTGACTATAGTTAATAATAGTGTATTGTACATTTGAAAGTTACTAAGAGAGTAAATCTTAAAAGTTCTCACCGCAGGAAAAAAAAAATGTTGTAACTATGTATGAGGATGGAGGTTAACTAGACTTACTGTGGTGATCATTTCACAATATATACAAATATCAGATCATTATGTTGTACACCTGAAACTAATCTAACGTTATGTCAACTACAGGAAGAAAAAAAGAAAATAGATGGGAAATAGATGGAAAGACATTCAAGATGGAGAAAAGAGCATAAACAAAATATGAGGGTTCTCTCTCTCTCCCTCTCTCTCATTCATCCAGTGTTTTAGCACTTTAACCCAACACAAACATTCATTTTAAGATCTTCACTAAATCTTACTAGGTTAGCGTAAGTGAATGGTGTTAGGGGCTATATTGAGTCCTCCCGAAATTCATTATGCTTAAGTCCTAACCGCCCCCCAGTACCTCAGAATATGACTATATTTGGAGATAAGGTCTTTAAAAAAATAATTCAGGTTAAAAGAGGTCATTAGAACAGGCCCTAATCCAATATAACCGGTGTCCTTATAAGAAGATATTAAGTTATAGATAGGCACAGAGAGAAGAGGATGTGAAGAAACAGGCCCATCTACAGGTCAAGCAGAGGTCTCTGAAGAAACACACCTGTGGACACCTTGATCTCAGACTTCTAGTCTCCAAAATTATGAGAAAATAAATTACTGTTGTTTAAGACATCCTGTCTGTGGTATTTTGCTAGACCAGGCCTAGCAAAACAACACATGCTGTTAGAGTTTCTAAATCAAATCTAATTTGGCAAAATTTCCCACTGTGATGTTATTTAAACCTTATTATTGTGTAGTTCTTTCCATTCACTAGTATCATGAAGAGAGTAAAGTTAAGGTGAAGAAAGGAAAAAGTGAGCCTTAAAAACAACTTTAGGGCTTCCCTGGTGGCGCAGTGGTTGTGAGTTCGCCTGCCGATGCAGGGGACGCAGGTTCGTGCCCCGGTCCGGGAAGATCCCACATGCCGCGGAACGGCTGGGCCCGTAAGCCATGGCTGCTGAGCCTGCGCGTCCGGAGCCTGTGTTCCGCAACAGGAGAAGCCACAACAGGGAAGCCCGCGTACCACAAAAAACAAAACAAAACAAAACAACTTTAGTTCTTTCAAATTTTATGCCCTATAAACTTGTCCATTCCAACCCTAACCATAACAAATTTTTGCCCTAAATTCTTTCCCTTAGAAGAGTATGTAGTGATTTCATGAAGCTTCACAGATCTCTCTTGTAGCACTTTATTCACCAGATCGCTAGATAACATTATCCCTGACAGCAACTGCTGCAACACAGTGCCCCAAATGGTCCACTACTAAGTAAAAGCTTCACCTCGATCCACCTTTTTGTCTCATACCGGAGGAAAATTAAAAGGGAAAATAGAAAATAAATTTAAATGGCATTTAACAAGCACATATCTAGGACTAAAAGTATTCCTAAACGTCTGTAATTCCCCTTTTCAATAAATAGACCTACCATATTTTTAGCTGCATCCCCAAAGAAACGTACAGCAGGGAAGTTAAGACCCAGGTGTCCACTTGCAAGAGTCAACAGACTTTCTGGAGCGGCTAGATTGTGGACCACAAACCCTGGCTCCGAAGGCAACACGGGAAACGTTCACACACGCATGTAAAAGGGTCTCCCGCACGCTCGTCCGGTCTAATACCCTTTCCTTTTCCTAATCTTGTGTTTACAAAATCGTTTGGAAAGGCTTTCAGTAGAGTGCAAATACTCCTAAGAGATTAGGCTCCCCCAAAACAAAACAAAAACTGATTGCAGACCACTGACACCTGCGCTTCAGGAACAGCAATGTCGGCGGAACACGGGAAAATACGGAGTTTTTTAGCAGAGAGACCAAAAAAAAAAAAAATCAGCTAATTCCATGAAAATCAACCAACAAAAAGGTTAAGCAGAGAACTATCGAACCTGGTGCTTTGGTAACAAGGGTGACTTGTAAAGTAACTCTCCTAACAAAACAGCCCTTCCGCCTTCTTCACTCAGCGGACGCGCGAGTCCAGCAAGATTTCCTGATTTCGCGAGAACTTTTGGCAGCTCTGAATGCGCACGCGTCAGACTCGGAGGCCACGTGAGCAGCCCAGATTTAGCGCGGGGGCGAGGCGGGGTGGAGAAGCTAAGGAAGGGGAGGGCCATCAAGAAAGCGGTGGCCAGGGCCTCTCTGGTGGCGCAGTGGTTGGGAGTCCGCCTGCGGATGCAGGAGACGCGGGTTCGTGCCCCGGCCCGAGAAGATCCCACATGCCGCGGAGCGGCTGGGCCTGTGAGCCATGGCCGCTGAGCCTGCGCGTCCGGAACCTGTGCTCCGCAACGGGAGAGGCCACAACAGTGAGAGGCGCGCGTACCGCAAAAAAAAAGAAAGGCGGTGGCCAACGTATGGGGTGGAACCTCAGCGGAGCTGGGAGGGCGGGGCGGGGCGGGGAGAAAGCGCGTAGGCCCCGCCCCTCGAGGCTTTTCCCCGGAATAGCGTCACCCGCTCTATAAGAGAGCGTGTGGCGAAGGATTCGGCCTTTTACATCCGGGAAGCGTCGAGTTTAGGTGGAAGTACTGCGCTGTGTTTCGTGCGCTAAAATACTTAAGACAGAACTTTTGGCCAAGTTTAAAATGCAGGAGATGCTACAGTCTTGTAGAAGTAGATCGACGTCAGCTTGGAAAACCTTTAGGTTCAAACTCCTGAGTGGGCTTAAATGTTCATTGATTTGCGGGGCAGCCACGTTCAGCCGGGGGCGCTGAGTCGGAAAACTAGCGCCCGTGGGCCGTGGGCCTTCCGGCAAAGGTTAAATGCAGCTGATGACTCCGGTTAAGGTCATTAGTTCTGCTGTTGGTGTCATGTGGCCATCTTGAATCTACTCCGACACTATGAAATAATAACACTGCATCCTGATAACCCGCCAGTTTGATCCAGGTGGTGAGTAGTATCTGTAGTTGTCCTTGCTGGTCTTTTCTGGGATTATGAATCTCCATGTATCTTTGGGACCTGTCAGCTGTGGCAGTCTCCCTTCCTAGCCATGGAAGAGCATATTCTTGTTTATTGGCAAAGCTGTCACCATCTAATTGGTATCAGATTCTGACTTGCACAAGTAACATTCTTCACTTTAAAAATCTGGAGGGTACTGGGTTATTGGGCAGACATCTAACTACTGTTCAAATGTTTTTAGGAAGCTGAGCTAATTGTTCCAGTGGATGATGGAAAACAACAAGGTACGTTCCTATTTTATATATATATATATTTATTTCTGAATCTGAAACCCTTAGTGCTAAGGATTTAGAAGGCCAAAATTGGCATATTTTGCTGGCATTTTGTAATTTAAAAGAGTAAATGGCCAACTGAATAGAAAGTAACTGAAGTAGCTGCTAAGACTCAGCACCATGAGGTAAGTACACAAATTAGAGTTTTATAAAGCTGGTTTTCTTCTCTTGCAGAAGTCAAGAAATCCAAAGCGATATGGGTGAAGTCTTATTAGCATCCTGAAGTACACTGCCAAATGTGATTTTAAATCTCAAGTATGGTATTTAAATGGAGAATAAATAAGTGCTTCCTTGCTATATCAATAAAATGCTCGATTTGTACAGATGTCAGCGTTCCCTGACTGAATGACTAATAAGTGCAAAGGTAACTACAAGTAGTGAACAGGCTACCTCCTGTTCCACTGTTGGGAGCTCGAGTGGAAGTAACATGAATTAGTATTGTTGTGTAAGGTGTTTTTTGGGGAAAACTGTTATACATAAAAACCAGTTTACCCCTGAGGAAGAGAGCAGGGTCATTTAATACCACACAGAAGATTAAGGAAACTGCACGGTGAAAAGCTATGCACTTTATTTACACAGATGTGCACTGAACACGTGCATCTTTAAAACTCACACTTAACATTTAACAAGAAAAAAAATTAAGCTATAATAAATGGATATTTTATGAACCAAGCATTCTACCTCAAGGTTGAGCAAACTGCAGGCCATCTGTTAACTATCTGTTCTTTAAGTTTGCCAGCCTCTGGTCTCGTTAAAAAGCCAATATAAATGTTTGCATCAGCGCTGTAGTTCAGTTACAAGGATGGCCCGTGTGAAACTTTCAGGAAGATAAATTTTCTCACCTGCATTGCAGGTTTTTCCTTTATCAAAGTCATGAGTGTTTAGAAAACGTTTTAATGCTATTCTACTTGAACTGCATTGCAGTTCTGCAAAGTAGTAAACTATAAAGCACTTTCAGGTTAGCACCAGTTGTTTTACATAGCTCAGAATTTACAAAAGGGATGCAATATGATACAGAAGGGAAAGGGATGGGGGTGAAGTCCCTCCATGGTGAGTTAGCCATTTAAGAGGATTACTTAAGCATTCTTAATCCTATAGTTTGTACTCACCGCTTCACCTTTTTTTACTACCTGGGATTTTGAGGACTCATGATAGCAGTCTACTCAAGTATCCTGAGAGCTTAGCTTTTATATTTGGGCAAAGATTTTGTGCTGCTACCAAGAATGCCCTGTAGGATACATAATAAGCAGCTATCCCTTGCTCCTTTGGGAAACAGCCGGAGGGAAAACTTGCCTTTAGACAGGAGAACCATGGGTTAGAGGGGTGGGAGGAGATGCTCTTGTCTGCATTGGGACTCTTCCTGTTCTGGAGTTTGGATTCAAAGCCTTTCAACAGCTGTCTCATCTTGGCCTCTGCCTGTTAACCCATTTGAAAACTAGAAATATTATAAAATCTTACCTTTTATAAATTGTCAATGAGGTGCATAGACACCTAGCACATAAGTGGCATATGGATTAAACATAACAGTTATTTTAGACTTTCCCAAACTATAGACAGGGAAAACATTTTTAATAGTCTATTTTTATTAGATGGGACTGTATCAGGATAGTCTGCAGGTTTAAGTTAGTTACCAGAAGGTTGCAGTAGGTGGCACTCTTAAATCATGGTCTGGAAAACAGCATGCTGCTGAAGAAAAAACATTTTTTTACCAAGCTGTAAATTTGAAGTGATTAAAAGTAATCAAGCAGATTGAATTAGGTTGTGCATTAAACAGTTTGAAGGCATTCTTTATTTTGTTTTCAGGAATGCTGAAGTGTGCTAACAACATACAAGGTAGCTAGAATGTTTTTCTCTTTAGTTGCCATAGTGCTTGGTACAAAGGCTTCATTCAGGAATGTACTGTGACAATGATATTCCTTTCCAGTCAGTTTATAATAGAATTGCTTTATCTTTTTTGGCCTTCGATTTTCTCATGAAAGGCCAGAAAGATGTGGTCTGATATTTTTATCAGCCTAAGGAAAAAAGTCTGAGCTTAAAAAATTACATGAACAGAAAACAATGCCACTCTTATTTTGGGGGGGGGGGATGCGGTACGCGGGCCTCTAACTGTTGTGGCCTCTCCCGCTGCGGAGCGCAGGCTCAGCGGCCATGGCTCACGGGCCCAGCCGCTCCGCGGCATGTGGGATCTTCCCGGACCGGGGCACGAACCCGTGTCCCCTGCATCAGCAGGCTGACTCTCAACCACTGCGCCACCAGGGAAGCTCGCCACTCTTATTTTGAGTATAGTAAAGACTATTTTTTTATGTCAAATGTAGGCTCTTTATATGAATATATACCATATTGATTCAGTTATAAAGGAGTTCTCAATCCAAATAAATGTAAAAACAGCCTGACTGCACAATCAATATACAATAATCTCTGGAGAATGCTGAGAAACAGGCAGAGACAAGACTCATGAGAATAATGAATTTAGTGTCCATTAAACTAATTTGGGTAGGCAACAATGCTAAATAAGGATAATCATTACTACACTGAGGTATCTGTAGCCAAAATGTTCACATCACAAATTCTCAAGCAGCAAAGGGGTGCACAGTTCTTACCACGAAACACAGAAACACGGATCTCCGTTCCCATTAGTTGGCATCTCAGCTAAATGCCAATGTTGGAAAGTTTCCAACACATTCTCTAAATATTATTTTCTTGAGGTTTCCATGAAGGATTACAGTTTGGTGACACTTTTTATCCAAGGTACAAAGGCTGAGACTTTGGTATAAACACCAGGGGAATCCTTGACCCCACAGCCATATCCCCAGGAGGTCACCCCATATACAACCCAGCTCTCTCCTGGCCGTTCACACATGAGTGGTCCTCCGCTGTCTCCCTGGCAGCTGTCCACACGTTTGTGTTCATGGAGGTTTCCAGCACAGAGCATCCTTCCTGTAAATCGACCCTTATAACGGTCTTCACAAAACCTCTTGGGAAGTAAGGGGATGGCTGCTTGTTGTAGAGTTCTTGAGTAGGCTCGTCCTATGCAGGCCAAATAATTGAATTAGGTGCCAGGTAAAGATGGTAGTGAAAAGAGCTACATTTAACAGTTTAATGAACATTTAATAGCCCTATTAAAATAAGCCCTATTGTGGCATTAATGTAGTGATAACTATAAATGGTATTTTTTTATTGTTTGCACTTAACCATACTCTAACCCTTCACTATTCTGTTTCTCAGTACTGCATTTCTTGAAGAATACTTTAGTAACGCTTACGGACTTGCCCAGTAGAAAAAGGTAACCTACAGAAAGCACATTTGTGCAGGCTTTAGAATTTGAATTCTGTATATTGAAACACTGAGGGTGCATTCATGCTGGCTCTGTATTAGCAAATCCACTGCTCTAGGACTCATCTACTTCACTGACTTGAGGATTACTTATAAATAATTCTATATAAGCACATAAGGTGGCAATTACTATCCTCAAGAGAAGCATGGTATTTCATAAAGATTATTCAGAAACAACATTCTTACATAGAAACAGGCTGAAGTTTAGCCACTTGTTAACATATTCTATTTACTAGTAAGCCACTCATTCTCTATTTAGTGGCTAAAATGTATAATTGATAGGTTCTCCATGATAGCCTTTTCTTGGATCTAAACTCCACATTTTTCTCCAATCCTATTTACTCAACTGGAGTGATTCATCCATAATAAAATATTCTGTAAAATTTACTTTCTTTGTCATCTCTATTCAGATGTAGTGTCTAAAGGGAGGTGATTGATTCCCTTTCCTGATGAAGTAATAATTTCAACAGCTATACTCCAGCCTTCAGTTTGCCTCAGGTCAGCATAGCGTCGTGAGAAGGCATTTACTCTGACCTGATTCTATTATATCATTCAGGAAATGTTTCCGCTTTTTAAGGTTTATTTCAGGATTGGTCGCAGAGCTTTTTCAGTATTGTGTATCTGCTACAGATGTTCTACATTTTGCTGCTATGAAATAATGTAAGTTTAAAGCCCAGATTTAATGTAGCATGGGATAAAATGAAAACAAATACTTATATTTACTAAATATAACCTTATTGAAATTATCACCTGTAGAAATACTTATGTGATGTTCTTTTCAGTTTTAATTACTTTTAATGGAGAGCAGTCAACCCAATCATTTCTCCTTACTCAGTCATTTGTGAGTGGAGCATCTAATCCAGGTGAGACCTAGATGTTTCGAAGACCATCCTGAGCAAGCACTAGCTGATGTTAACTAGAGACAATACAGAAAGCTGTTTGCCTGGGAAGAGCACAAGCTGAACACTATCCTGCTTGGGGATGGGGAGGTGGGAAGAATGATAAGGGGGTTGTGGAAGGAGAAACCCAAGTAAGTGAGCTGGATCCTTCCACTTGAACCTCAGCAGCTCTGATTTTTGTCTGTTCTTCATTTAGGAATTCTGCATAAGATTTACTTTGATAAAGGGCTCCATGACAAAGAAACCATCGAACACCAAAGCCCTTTGCTGGGGTAGCTACATCAGTCATTAGGAAAACTTTTTAAAATAGAGACAGCTAGGCCCAAGTCCTGAGTCGGGTCTAAGTTCTGATGGGAACCACAGTACCCTCAGGGTATGAATCCAGATTACACGCATGCATCTCACACTTGGCAGAATTTCCAAACAACTAAGCCTGAACCCCCTTTAAGATTTTGCTACCCACTGTACACTCAAATGTATGGATAATCCCAGACACAAGCAGGTGCCCAGATTTTAATTGTTTCTTTGGGTTATTTGTTACCTGTGTCTCCCCATCCTGTTATGTAACAATTGGAGGCTGTTTTCCGTGGCCTCTCTCTCCGGAGTGGCAAACAGGCTGGCAAAACGTGGCTGCTGAATCTGGCACATTGTTCTTCTGGTCCTTGTAGTCTAACCAGGGCGATGTCGTAGTCACTGCTGTCTGGTCGATACTCCCGGTGAATCACAATCTGCTGAACTCCAATTTCTTCCTCAAACTCCTCTGGCACCAGAGTATGATAATCCCCAACCCGAACAGCATAGTTCCTAGCGCTGTTACCATACCTGGGGGGCAGAGAGAGCTAATGGGAGGCTTGTTTCAAATGTTGTAAATTGGTAACTGTCAGCCAGGAAGGCTAATAGAGATGCTTGTAAGTCTTTCTTCCAAATCATTAATCCCTTTTATAAGTTTAACCTTCCTTTCCTTTTCTCTGATCCCACTGCTCTCGGGCTCACACTCTAAACCCACTGTCATCACTTTTTTTCTTCATTCATTTCACTATTTAACCCAGGTTACCATCTGTTTTCTGAGAAGGAGCAAATGTGGAAAGTAAGGACTAATCACTAACCTGTCATTTCCCCACCATGAAAAAGGATCAAAACAGGAACAAAGAGTATAGGGCAAAATTACCATCCTGTGTTTGCTGTCATCATTTTTCTATCATTTCCAAGATTGTTAGTTCATCATGAAATTCCATGAGGGCAGAAACTATGTCTGATTTAACTCTGTATTCCCCAAAGCACTTAGCACAATCCACTTTACTCCCCTTTTCTGTGAACTGAATGCAAACCAAAACTATCTTCAGGGCAACGTACATTCGTTATATGCTCTCATCTCTTAAATCTTTGTTCAGACATCACCTCAGTAAGACCTACCTTGCAATCTAAAATTGCAACCCACCCTTGCTTGTGCTCCCATCCCCCAGCACTCCCAATATCCTTAATGTGCTTTACTTTTCCTTTTTATTAAACACTACTTTCTAACAAATTATCTAACTTACTGTTTATTGTATTTATTGTTCTCTGCCTCCCCCCCCCCCGACCTTGAACAAAAGGTACTCAAGGGCAGGGATCTTAGTGTTCACTGATGAATCTTACACATTTAGAATAGTGATGCCAGTTAAGTAGGAATGCAGCATATGTTTGTTGATTTAGTGAATGAATGAATGAATGTTTATTTTTAATGAATGTGTCTTTTTTTCCATAGGAACTATTCAATTAAAATAGAAATACAATATTTACTTGATTGACAGTTCTCAGCCTGTTTTTCAGCCAGCATACCTTGATTCTGATACATCTGCCTAAAGCAGTTTCTCAACCTCAGCACTACTGACATTTGGGACCAGATTATCATTTGTTGCAAGGGGCTGTGCTGGGCATTGTAGGATGTTTAGAAGCATCCCTGGCCTCAATTCACTAGATGCCAGTAGCATGCACACTCACATACACACACCCCAGTTTGACAGCCAAAAATGTCTCCAGATATTTCCAAATATTCCCTAGGGTGCAAATTGTCCCCACTTGAGAACCGCCAACCTAAAATACATCATCCAACCCACCTCCTGATCACTTCCTCTTTCTCACTGAAGAGTATAGCACCTTGCTCGCTTCCCCTCTATAGCTACTTAAAACATTCTCAATGACTTAATTCCCAACACCTTTCCCTTTTAGTTCCCTAACCTCCTCACCTGCAGAGAGTGTTTTCTCTACTTGATCTCAGCCCCCCACCTACAGCTCATACTCACCAAATATTACACATTTTTGAAGTCTTGATTTCAAGCATCTCATCTTGACAGTTTTACAGCTCTACTCATACTTAAGTACCTCCTATCTTTACAGTTTTACAGCTCCATCCACAGCTCTTCACCCCCACTGGACTTCAATCCGTCGGCCCCACTGGTTTTTTCATGTCATTCTCACTCTGCTTATGACTTCTTACAAGGCTTGGATTCCATCATCACTCTTTTGCAAAAACTCTCAATCCTCCTTCCCCTGATCTGCCAAAACTCCAGCTCTGGTTTCATCAACTCACCACCTACTTACCGCTAGCATCTGACTGTTCAAAGGGAAAAACAAACATTTAACAGCTCTCACCTTAATTTTTTTTTTTTAATCAAAACTTCAATATCTTCCACTGGAAACGGGGCCTGTTCTTGAATGTGAATTTAGAGAAGTGGTATTCAAACACTGGAAGTTTCTAGTGACTGCCTATTTGAAATAACCTTTCATTTATTCCTATAACATTTCTGGAAGTTATAAGTTGCTCAAAGATTCTTATAGCCCTAAGTAGGGCTCTGACAACATTGCAATGTATAAAGTGATTTTCTTAACTGTGTCAGCTCAAAAAACTGAACAATGCAACAAAGATGATTTAGCTTATACAACCACCTACCAGTGATCTATGAAACTAATAATTTCCTGTGGTTCCTTGAAATTCTCCATTTTCAACCTTAAATTATCAGATATCTTTAAAGTTCAGAAGGCTTTTCATATATTGTACCTAGAGACTATCTTCTTATGGGTTCCACTTCAAACTTTAAGTTGAGGATTATTTCATATCCTGAAACTCTAAAAAGTAATAGTCATGAAGAGTAATCAGATATTTAAATAACTCACTTCTACTTTCTGTGTATTGATACTAATGTATTATAAAAATTCAATATGACTCATTAATATATTCAGGTTTTAAAGCAAAACCCCAAGTGATTTATGTTTCTAACAAGAATAACTGTCAATGCATCCTTGAAAGTGCTGCTGAAATGTTTCATATATCTTTGGAATGGAATTTAAGAAATTATCTCAAGCTTCACTGTCCAGTACAGTAGCCACATGTGGCTAAGGAAGCGCTTGAAATGCAGTTGGTCCAAAATGAGATGTGCTAAAAGTACAAAAATATGCACAAGATTTCAAATATTTACTATGAAAAAAGAATATAAAATATATTGTTTCTCTAGATAATAAGACTATCAGATATCTCAATTTTATATCCTATTTTGCAATGATATTTTGGATATACTGAGTTAAATGAAATATATCATATATAATGCTATATAATATATGGGTGAAGTTAATTTCACCCATTTGGTTTTTTAATCTTTTAATGTGGCTACTAGAAACTTTAAACTTATATACATGATTTGTATTTGTGGCTCACGTTATGTATCTAGTAGATAACACTGGTCTAGAGAAATACTATGGCATAAAGTAGGCATCCTATTTTTAAATTTTTCTTTAATGCAGTTTCTTGTGTTGCTTATAACTTTTAAGCTCGAGTTATGAGACATTCCCTTCATATGTCAACTTTTTATATTTAAGATAATTACATTACTGTTCAACCAAAAAAAAAAGTTATTGCAACAATATTTTCCATTCTTTGAAAAAGAGCTGTGACACAGCTAAAATAATCCTTGCATCTAAACTGGCTATATAAATACATCCTGCATTATCTAAAAATTGAGTCTTCAGCCAGTGAACAAAGAAACAGGACATTACTACAGCAAGGAAATTTATTTTTTAAATATCCCAGTTTTAAAGTCTTGGGAAATCTTGCCTTAACACGTCACTTCATGCCTGGATTACTACAGCAGTCTGCTAAATGGCCTTGCTGCTTCAAGTTTCAACTTTTTCAAGCCATCCTTCACATTGCAGCCAGAGCAATGTTTCTATCTAATAATATAACTACTTTTCTGGACACCCTTCCAGATAGATACCCATCACTGTCTACATAGTAAAGTTCAAATTCCTAAAATGATAGACAAACCCATCCAAGAATGGCCCTTGTCCACCTCTCTGATACCACCCTCGTCCTCGTGTCTGTGTCCCTGTCATTCTGGCCGCTTGAAGAGGCATCTGACAAACCTGTCTTTAGTCAGACTATTTGCAATATCATTCCCTCCACCCCTCATCCTAATATGGCAAAAACTGATTTTATCTTTCAAGTCCCAAGATCTCCTAGGAAGCTCTTCCTGCCCTCCCCAAAAGCTAGCCAATCCTTCTTTTGAACACTCCCAGTAGCACCGTCAGAGCGTTTATAACAGCTTCTACAACTTGTTAAGATGTCAGGTCTCCCCAGTTAAAGGCTCCTTAAGTGTAAAGACTATGTCATGCTCACTTTTGTATCCTCAGCACCAAGCAAAGTGGTTTGCACAGACAAAGCTCTTAATAAATATATGTTAAATGACTTCTTTTGGAAGACACGTTCTGTTCACATACATACACTCTGATCCCGAACTTACTGAAATGAGACCTCCTCTCACCAATTCCTACGTTATAACAACACCATCACAAAAGCTACTTTTTAAAAAAAGTCTCCACAAAGATCTAATGTTCTCATTAATACTGGCTGTTCATCAGAATCACCTGTACCACTTTTAAGAATACAAATGTCTAGGGGCTTCCCTGGTGGCGCAGTGGTTGAGAGTCCGCCTGCCGATGCAGGGGACACGGGTTCGTGCCCCGGTCCGGGAGGATCCCACATGCCGTGGAGCAGCTGGGCCTGTGAGCCATGGCCGCTTAGCCTGCGCGTCCGGAGCCTGTGCTCCGCGGCGGGAGGGGCCGGAACAGTGAGAGGCCCGCGTACCTCAAAAAAAAAAAGAATACAAATGTCCAGGCCACACAAACTCTGAGAACATTAAATTAATAGGGCTGATGTAGGACCATGGGTGATCCAAATTCACAGTCAGTCTGGAGAATTACTGAACCAAAGACTTAAAGGCACGGGCATAACACCCGCCTCTTCATGCCTGGAATTTCACTGGGTGAAGTAGGAGATGACTAACAGACTGCCATAACACAAACACGTACACATTCCATACTTATACTGTGTTCTCAGGTCAGGTAGATTTCAGCGGGTATTTTTGAGTATACTCCCAAATTAATATGCTCACCAAGCAGGAGTTGATATTAACCTGAGAATAAAAATAAAATATTTACCTGACAAGAAGGAAAAATGCATCATTCTTGTTAAAATGAAGTTCCTTATTAGAATCTATACTTTTAAAGTCATCCTGATTTAAGAAATGGACCAGCTAAACCCAAGCAGTGATTCCCACACTCCTTTCACTCCAGTTATTCTTAGAATAGATTTATGCTTGGAATTTGAAGAGCATCTGACATAAGACTGGATTAGTTTTCTAACGAAATATTTGTCTTCCAGTGTCACCTCTCCTAGTGAATGTGTGTATACATTCATATATATATACACTTCAGGGATAACACTTTGGCTGAGGTTACCAGTATGATTTTGCACTTTGAAATCATTTTCTATGGTTCTACGCTTCTCAAGAAAAATATATCAAGGAATTCTTTTTCAATGCATTTTAAGGTCTTTCTAGTTGAGCTTTTGTTATTTTGATACACTTTATTCAAAAACGCTTCTAAAACAAACATTTCAGGTTTTGGCTGACACACCATTCAGTTGTTTGCTTTGCTGAAATGCTTTCACCTCCCCCTCAAATAAAAATTGGATGAAATTCCTGGACAAGTTTGAGCAAGAGAGGATCTGAGACAGGGCAGTTAGTAAAATCCACTATTCCAATTTCTCTGAGATTCTGGAATTAAAATAAACTACAATTAAAATTTTCTAGAATTAGAAGACTTAATTCAGGTGACGGTCATTTTCTTTATGACGGTCATTTTCTTTCTTTATAGATTCATCTCTTTAAAAAGACAGTATTTTACATCAGCCTGTACACATCTGCTACTTCTAGAATCTTTTTTTTCTCTGTTGTCTGGATGAAACTCAAAAAGTAGTTGACTGAAATTGCTTGTGTAAATGGTTCCAGTTGCTTATGGAGAAGAGACCTTCCCTGTAGAACCTCGCACTGTCCCTTACATACATGTAGTGTGTGTTCAGGAAATGGTTTTAGCATAGTTGATGGTATTGTGTATATCACCAAAGACCATGTTCTTAAGAACTCTACCATATACTAGGTCATGGTGGAACATATGTTAAGTACCACACACATTTTGTTCTTAAAAAGAAGTCCCGGGCTTCCCTGGTGGCACAGTGGTTGAGAATCTGCCTGCCAGTGCAGGGGACATGGGTTCGGGCCCTGGTCTGGGAGCAACTAGGCCCGTGAGCAACTAGGAGCAACTAGGAGCATGCCGCGGAGCAACTAGGCCCGTGAGCCACAACTACTGAGCCTGCGCGTCTGGAGCCTGTGCTCCGCAACAAGAGAGGCCGCAATAGTGAGAGGCCCGCGCACCACGATGAAGAGTGGCCCCCGCTTGCCACACTAGAGAAAGCCCTCGCACAGAAACGAAGACCCAACACAGCCATAAATTAATTAATTAATTATTTTTTAAAAAAAGGTAAAACTTTAAAAAGAGGGCTTTCCTGGTGGCGCAGTGTTTGAGAGTCCGCCTGCCGATGCAGGGGACACGGGTTCGTGCCCCGGTCCGGGAGGATCCCGCATGCCGCGGAGCGGCTGGGCCCGTGAGCCGTGGCCGCTGAGCCTGCGCGTCCGGAGCCTGTGCTCCGCAGCGGGAGAGGCCACAGCAGTGAGAGGCCCGCGTACCGCAAAAAAAAAAAAAAAAAAGTCCCATTACTCTGTGGCTCATCTTTCTAATTATAATGTCTAATAATTTAGATATTTCGGATTTTCAGAGCAGCATTCTCTGACAATTTCCAGCTTCTTTGGTGATTCTAGGCAAAAAAGTCAAATAGATAAAATCAGGTAAAGCTATATTCTTGATCAAATCAAATTTGCAGAAGAATTACAGAAATGAAAGAATCCTAGTTTTGGGCACATTCTTTCCTCCAAAGTGGCATTTGCTATCAGAACAAGCAATTAAAAGAAATTAGTTTAACATTCAGGAATTTTTCTCTCAATTATATTGCCATACCACCATAGAGAGAGGGTCATTTTACAGTACTTGTAGTAATGATTTAAAGTAGAAAATAGTGGGAGTTCACTGGCGGTCCAGTGGTTAGGACTCCATGCGTCCACTGCAGGGGTCAAGGGTTCGATCCCTGGTCAGGGAACTAAGATCCTGCAAGCCACATAGCATGGCAAAAAAAAAAAAAGTAGAAAATAGCAAAAGCAAGCAATTTATATTGTGTAAAATTCATAGGGCAACTGCAGAAAAACTTAATTTATCCAAGTTTCTGCTTCAAACTGCCAATGGGATACTGCATTCCAAAGTCTGTATTAACACTAGGAAAAATGTGAAAAATGGGATAGAAGGCCTTTAAATGGTGATTCACCAACTACCTCAGTTACCCTTGTTAACGCTGGCATAAAAGAATGTTTTGGACACCTCACAATACGTGAAAGCCATGAATGTAGAGCTGGATTACTAGAACTGTCAGCCTTCCAGTAAGGTACCCTCATCTTACAGAGACAACTCTATAGGAAATGAGTGTAACAGGATGGTGGATGTGAGTAACTATGTTCTGATCTCATCATCCGCAGGCCATCATTCCTAGATTATTCTGATATAAGGATTACATAAAAGAGTGACTACTCTGTGGGGGCAAAACAAATAAACATAAAAAACTGTCATCCCGTAGAATAAAGTAACACAGAAGGTGATAGCAATCTGTGCCTATTGTTCAGAACGGCTATTCAAGAGCACTGGCCTACATCATCACTGCAAGATTTAGGCACCAAAGGAGGCCCCATGAACAAGAAGCTATTTTATATATTGAAGTCCAGTAGTTAAAGCAGCAGAGATACAAACAGAAAGGAAATGGGGGTGAGAGAGATAATTTCAAAATATGAAATCTAGGTCCCCTAGCAGTGGATCTTAAGTTAGACTCCCAAGAAATCTAAAAAAAGGTAACCTCTCAGAACCTGACCACATTGCTTCTGTAGTACAGTGTCTACAATTCCAGAGGAAAACTATTTTTTGCAAACTTCAGAGTTTCTGATGATTAAAGGAGGGTTGTTTTAATCCAGAGTCCCTGAACCCAGAAGACAAAATTTGGAGTTTGTTCTAATCACTGGTAACTCTCCTTATGGCTGTCAATAAACTTACTGGAATAAAGACGTGAGTTGTAGCCTCCTTGGGCACTTCAGAACAAGTCTATGAAATCCGGTAAAGGTTACAAACCAAGTCAGATGAATTTGTAACACCTTTGCAAAACAATTTTCTCCCTACTCACATTAAAAGAGTCTTGCGGTCTATCCAAAGCACATCAAAAAGTTGCATATCATAATCTGCTCCTCTGTTTTTTAATCAGCTGTCTTTTATACCGCACAGATAATGGGAAGAAACTCAGAATGACGTATGGAAGGAGTTATCTGTTGATCTAGGTTTAAAATACCACCATCCTCTAAAGAGTCCAACATCCTTAAATATACCCACTACCTAGCAACCGAGCCCCACTTTCATCCTGCATCCATCATTTAGGAGGGTCTAGTATGTGCCAAGTAATACACGAGACACTTGGTTTATAAATACAAATGAGACCATTACTGACTTGAAGCAATAATCTAGAAGGCTCAGGTCAAGGGAGGAATAATGACATGTAAACAAACAAACCCAAACATGTACCTAAAAAAAAAAAAAGACCTTTGAGGGAACTTAAAGGTCAGATCAAAGTTTTCAACCTCAAGTGGAATTTTGGGGCAATTTCCTGACTTTAATACGTTAAGCCTTGGACCCCTAAGTCTATAACTTTTAGCAGAGAAAGATTTACTTGAAAGAGAAGGAGTCTTGAACAAGAGGAGAAAAATCTAAACTGAACGTACTGAATTATTTTGCTTAAATTCTAAGCGCAAGACGGGCTTCTCCAGTTTCTCTGCAGTTTCCTACCTAGTTTTTCTCCACTAGTCAGTGGGATAAAATCATCCTGAATTCTCTACTTTTGTTCATAATAATCTTTGATTCCTTTTTGTGAACCCCAACATAATAAGAGCCAACATTCGTTTTGAATTTTACAGTTTATAGAATACTTTCACATACTTTGCAGATCATTTGTTCCTCACTGTAGAACGTTACTGCCTTCATTTTACAGATGAGAAAATTGAGGCTCCCAGAGGTTAAAATAATCCCCACAAAGTGAAACAATTAACAGTTGGAGGAGCTGGAACTGTAACCTTGGTCTTGATGGCCAGGTCCCAGTCGCTGGTTACACAGTACCAAGTTCTATTGATTTCTATCAGGGTCTCTACCTTCTCTCCCTCCTTTTCTT